>NC_057805.1:116391343-116552561 GCF_018294505.1 Triticum aestivum
CTCCTCCGGCCACCCGCGGCCCCGCCGCCCGTGCCCGCCGGCGGCCGCGCCTCCCCTCCTCTGGCCGGCGCCCCGTCCCTCCTCTCCGGCGAAGTCGCGCCCCCGCCATCGACGGCCTCTCTCGATCCGATCTGGTAGCCACTGTAGCTCCCGTTGACTTCGTCCTTTTTTTTTCTAAGTCCTCATATTTTATCAGCATGTGCTCCTGTTCCCGATGCTATAACTTCTTGCATGTAGCTCTGATTTGCACGTGTAATATGTCAAATTGTTCGTCTCGTGATACTCTTAATTTTGTTCAATTGCACCATATTCATTAAAGGTCATATTGATGCCCAAATCTTCGTTGGAAGAGGGCTAGTTGCTGTTATTCTCTGGTTCTTGACAGAACTTGGAGATTTGTCATTTTTGTATCATTTAATCTGTGCATCTTATGAGCATGAGCTCTACATGTGTTTTGAAGTATGCCATGCCATCTTTCCAGTGGTACAGTCCATGTATTTTTGTGATCTCTGTGGTGACTAGCACAAGCATGCAAAGTAGGCTCCGTAATATTTCTGATTTCAGGGACTTAGTGATTTCTCTAAGTCCTTGTCTGCTGTAATTTTGTTGCCATATAAACTTGATGCTACAGAGATATCCATGCATATTTTGGAGATATTCAGTAAGGATGTTTTGTAGCTACAGTTGTTATTGATCCATTCCTATAATTTTTTTCAATTATGGAGTGCCATAGCATGACTCAATCTTGCTCTACTTTTGCTATAAAATATTTCTGGCAGATTCTTAACATGATATGCAATTTTGCCAAGCTTATTGTACTTGATCCATACATGCTATGCAATTGTTGTTGCCATGGTTAACTTTATAAACATGCCATCTTGCTGTAGGTATGCTTGGTTTGTCATGCATTGCTCTGTAGTGAGTGCATCAAGCTCACAAAGAGGCCTACATATTAATATTTCTGTCATGCTCTGTTTTCTGCTAAGTCTGAAACCTGATAACGAAACTTGCTATGTTAACATGCTTGCCATCATATCTTCTGGTTCTTTTTGGCTTATGGTCAGTAAGGGACTTTTGTCATGTGCATTTAGTAGAACACTACCATGCCTTATTTTGCTATATTAAGTTCCTGTAGCATGTTGATTTCGTGCTCTGAACTTTGCTACCTGATGCTGGTTACTGCCATGTCCAGTTTTTCACCAAGTCTGTGAACCTGTAATCTTTTGCACTTTTGACATGCTTGTTTGAGTTTGATATATTGTGAACTAGCCGTAGCTCAGTGTTCATCTTTTGTCAAGCATCTCCTGTAGTCTAATGCCATATGCTTTGTTGCTATGTTGGGGTGCTGTAGCATTGTTGCTTGTTGCATTTTAAGTGCTATCTTGCTGTTAATCGCAGATTCGTGTCATTCTTGTTTTGCTTGCCATTTGCAAACCGTGCATCCGATTCCGGTGATCTTTATATCGATTTCGACCGAAATCATCTCATCTTTCCAGTGGCATGCTTGGTTTGCCAAGTTACTGCCATATTCATCTTTTTCTTTCCGGAGCTCGCATATGCATCGCACATCATATCTTGCATATCATACATGTTTTGCATCATGTTGCTTGCGCATTCCTCGTTGTTGATTGTGGTTTCGTTTGTTTGTGTTCTTGTCTTGGGTAGAGCCGGGAGACGAGTTCGTGAACGAGGAACCTGTCGAGTACGCTTACGAGGATCAAGCTTTCGACAACTCTGAGAACCTTGCAGGCAAGATGACCACCCCTCGAAATCACTTCTATCTTTGCTATTCTAGTTGTTCGTTCTATTGCCATGCTCCGCTACCTATCACTTGCTATATCATGTCTCCCATTTTAGCCATGTCAGCCCCTAACCATCCTCTCCTAGCAAACCGTTGTTTGGCTAAGTTACCGCTTTTGCTCAGCCCTTCTTATAGCGTTGCTAGTTGCAGGTGAAGTTGAAGTTTGTTCCATGTCGGAACATGGATATGTTGGGATATCACAATATCTCTTATTTAATTAATGCATCTATATATATTTGGTAAAGGGTGGAAGGCTCGGCCTTATGCCTGGTGTTTTGTTCCACTCTTGCCGCCCTAGTTACTGTTATACCGGGATTATGTTCCTTGAGTTTGCGTTCCTTACGCGGTCGGGTGATTTATGGGAACCCCTTGACAGTTCGCCTTGAATAAAACTCCTCCAGCAAGGCCCAACCTTGGTTTTACCATTTGTTACCTAAGCCTTTTTCCCCCGGGTTTTCGCGAGCCCGAGGGTCATCTTATTTTAACCCCCCCGGGCCAGTGCTCCTTCGAGTGTTGGTCCGAACCGAGCAGCCTGTGGGGCCACCTCGGGGAAACTCGAGGTCTGGTTTTACTCGTAGCTTGACTTATCCGGTGTGCCCTGAGAACAAGATATGTGCAGCTCCTATCGGGATTTGTCGGCACATTCGGGCGGCTTTGCTGGTCTTGTTTTACCATTGTCGAGATGTCTTGTAAACCGGGATTCCGAGACTGATCGGGTCTTTCCGGGAGAAGGTTTATTCTTCGTTGACCGTGAGAGCTTATGATGGGCTAAGTTGGGACACCCCTGCAGGGTATTATCTTTCGAAAGCCGTGCCCACGGTTATGAGGCAGATGGGAATTTGTTAATGTCCGGTTATAGATAACTTGTCACTTGACCCAATTAAAATACATCCACTGCGTGTGTAGCCGTGATGGTCTCTTCTCGGCGGAGTCCGGGAAGTGAACACGGTCTGTGTTATGAATGACGTAAGTAGGTGTTCAGGATCACTTCTTGGTCATTGCTAGTTGACGTCCGTTCCGTTGCTTCTCTTCTCGCTCTCATTTGCGCAAGTTAGCCACCATATATGCTTTTGCCGCTACAGCTCCACCTCTTTGCACCTCCCTTCCCTACAAGCTTAAATAGTCTTGATCTCGCGGGTGTGAGATTGCTGAGTCCCCGTGACTCACAGATTCTACCAAAACAGTTGCAGGTGCCGACGATGCTAGTGCAGATGATGGCGTCGATCTCAAGTGGGAGTTCGACGAGGAACGTGGTCGTTACTATGTGTCTTTTCCTGATGATCAGTAGTGGAGCCCAGTTGGGACGATCGGGGATCTAGCATTTGGGGTTGTCTTATTTTCATCTGGATTTTGACCGTAGTCGGTCTATATGATTGTAATTTGGATGATGTATGATGATATTTATGTATTGTGTGAAGTGGCGATTGTAAGCCAACTCTTTATCCCATTCTTGTTCATTACATGGGATTGTGTGAAGATGACCCTTCTTGCGACAAAACCACTATGCGGTTATGCCTCTAAGTCGTGCCTCGACACGTGGGAGATATAGCCGCATCGTGGGCGTTACACGTCGGTTATGGCTGCATAGCACGCATAGAGAAAAAAGAGGTATGGTGTTACAAGGAGATGATTAACATATACAGTAAAAATATATTAAAGACTGAATAACATGACGGAATAAGAAACCTCCATTCATCCCTCCAAGACATCTTTGTACACAATAAAAGAACAAAGAAAAAATAAAAGTGAGATGTGAAATAATAGAATGAAAAAGGTGTAAACAAAAGGCATTGGTTGTATTGGCGTCGAAGCAGTATAATCCTCCTTTTGGTGTGCCCTCAAGGCTTGTGATGTCAAATTGCCCTGGTCCCATTTGATCAATACATAAATAAACCGCAACAATACCTGACATAAAAGCAAACAGGGTATGTACGATGATATGAAGTAATCCAATATGTTACCAGGTGCCTTCGGTAGGGTGGATGATTGATGCCCACGACATACTTAGAATTAGATTCGGTTTTCTTTCGATGGCGACGAGCATTTCGCGGCTTCAGTAGGTATTCTTCTTTCTTGTCTTTGGACATTCGGGCATAGTGATGTGATCCTTTTTCGTTTACATTCCTTCTTTTTTTTGGCTGGTGATCATTCCTCATTGAGTTTGCAGCAATGCATGTTGAACATGGTAGCAGAGGTTTCATAAGTGAACATGTGGTCCTTGATACAATAGGAGACGAGTTAGCCATATATTTGTGTGTGGTAAGTGGCATAGGCCTCAACGATTGCATATATTATTGAGATCCTTCAACATTAGTAACATTTAGAGTTGCAACCTTTTTCCGTTGGTGAGCTATAACTGCTTCTTTAGATATTCCGCTTTCTTCTCATCAGACAACCAAGCAAACCAGCTCCTGCCACTAATTTGTTTTTGTCCCCGGTTTTTCTTTGTAGTTATGTTGGTTAGGTCTTTAAGAAGGAGAATGTTCCCGCGTCGGAGACGTGGATGTCTTTGGTTCATTTCTCATATGGGAACAAGATAAGCCCGGTTAGAAATGTGAGGAAACAAAAGATGTAAATTATCTAAATTCGCAATGTAATAAATGTACTACTAAAAAAATCCCTTAGATTGGTAATGCATAAAGCAAAAAGAATTGTATAAAATGCCACAATCCCATCAATTAGACTCCTCTCCCATAAACTTTCACAATAATTATGTGTTTTTCGCAGCTATTAAACTTGTTTGCAACTACAAGAACAATCAACTATTCATGGAGAAAAAAAATATCGTCCATCTAATATTAGTTAACAAACAATTATTAATATTAGTGGAAAAACAATCAACTATACTGATGAGAAGCCATATTAGTTAACAATCAATTATTAATGTTAGTGGAAGAAGAATAAAAACACAACCATAAAAATAATATCAAAATCAGAAATAAACAAATGTGAACCAACTGGGAAAATAGCAAAAACTAAGCATATGCATACCTCGTGATGGATCACATCAAACAATGTAGTTGGTGATTAATCTATCCTAAAAAATCCGAACTATACTAGATTTTTTTTCAAAACCTTTATATGCCTCGCAATGGTCATATAGACAATTAAGTTGTTGCTAAACTTCGCAGGACACAGTGTAGTTATTAGCTTGTTGAAGGAATTCATGAAATCGTCATGTTCAAAACAGGGACCTTTTGGAATTCCACATGTCATTCAGATTTCACTAGTTAATGGTATTCATGCTTCAATTTTGCCCAACGGTGATTAAAATTTTCACCTACAATATTGATCAATAGGAACGCATGCGGTGTCATACAACCAAATGATGCATGTCTAAGTGATTTCCATTCTATTGACAAGTAAAATTGCAAGGTACGTAAAAAATATATAATGTACATGCATGTATAAATGAAGTCCCTCGAAGCGTTCACAAACGATCGCTCGAACGGAAGATCAAAAGCACGACCTCTCCATAGTTTGCGAGTGTACAATCTTCACGATCCGACAGCGCTTCGCCTACAGAGATTGTCGTCGCCGGAGAATTAAAGGAGACGATTAGAACCACACTGGATTTCTAATTATGAGGACTAGAGAGGATTAGGTCTAGCTCTAGTTCGATCAACTAGAACTAGAGAACTAGATGATGCTCCAAAACTCGTGTGTCCAAAATCTCTAGTATATATAGGTTGGAGGAGGGGAGGAGGGCCACAAGGGGGAAGGTTCCCTCCCCCTTGCGCCGGCCCTAGGAGGGGTAGTCCTCCTCCAATTCGGCCTCCCCAAGCTTCTGCAAGAAGCTAGGGGGCGCCTCCACCTAATGGAGGACCATTAACTTTTTCGCTATATGCCTCATTAGTATTTTCCTTGGCACATTGATAACTCCGCAACAGAGAGATTCAGGGTCCGCTGGCCAAGCCCTGTTAAGAGCCTCAGCTACCGTCGTAGTTGCCTTGATGCGGGGTCTAACCCAATTGTATAAGAGTGACACCACTTCTTGAATCCCGATTCCATGAAGCTTAGTAGTCCTCCCAAAAATAAGCACCAATGTCATCTCACACGTTAACAAATACGACCGCACGATAGATAGACAAGGATTCCAGAGGCACAACTATATCAAATCCATGTGTTCAAAAAAAAAACTATATCAAATTCACACAGTTTGTATACTACTCTTTCTTTTAGGCGTGTTTTTTACTGTGTTTCTTTTGGCGAATTTTACCTTTTTAGCAGATTAAGGAATTATACTGTGTTTGCGGCCGCTGCGTGCGACCATCCGTGCGGCGTGTCCATCGCACGGCCCTGGCTCCACGGACGCCCCGCTCCACGCACGCAACGATTGATCCTGATTTTAAGTGAAAAAAAACAAAATACACATCGTAATACTGAATCCCTTCTTCAATACACTTCTATCCACATCTTTCCCCTTCTGTCTGAACAGAGCTCGAGCTGAAGCCTTACAACCTACCATATCTCATCCCGTCCCCGCTCGGCTGGTCGCCGCCCGCGTGCGCGTGCGCTTGCCGGACCTGACCGTGCAGCAGCTTGGCCGGCACCGAAGCCCCCATCGGGGTCGGCCGGACCTGCGTTGATTGGCTGGCCGCGGCCCATGTGCGCTTGCCGGACCTAGCCGTGCTGCAGCTTGGCCAGAATCGGCGCCTAAATCGACGTCGGGCGGACGGCGGACCAGCGTCGCCACCCAGTGGCGCGGAGGTTGGTGAGCCGGCACGGGGCGACTACACAAGAGGGCGGCGCCTCGGGCTTGTGGAGGAGCTTGGAGGAGGGGTCGAGGGAGCGAGATGAAGGACGTCGAGGACCGCAGCTAGAGCGCCATGGATTTGATATGCCCTTGGAGAGGAAGAAGGGGGACGGGGATGCTTGGAGGGGGAGAGGGACTGCAATCTTTGTCTCCAGCTCGGGTCGTCAATTCTGTCCTCAAGAAAGCCGCCGGGCTGCAGTTCGTGTACTCAACATCACCTACACAGGACACAGGTAAATCTCGTTTTCTTTTTGTGTTGCTCCCATCTAATGCAAATTGAATTGGGATAAAGCTGAGAGCAAATCCATTCTGTTTAAATAAAATTATTTTCATGCAATTGTCAATCTAGTGCTCACAATGCTCACTACTAAACTCAGAGTCTTGGACCAATTGATCTGTTCTCTGCTTGCTCTATGCCTCTAGGTTTGACATTTGGATAGATGGTTATGTCTGCACTTTTGTCAATAGAATTAAAATTGATTCCTGCCATCCCTATCATCATACGTAAACTGAAGGATAGCTGACAGGTCAGATGCGCATGATGCATGTGGACATTGTGCATAGATAATTCTTTGAACGATTATATTTGACTGGGGAGATGGAGTAGCATTCAAAAAGAAAAAAAACTGGTTCATACAAGTTCAAATAAAAATCACTTGTAGCTTGGAAGTCTAACACACATGCGATAAAACTATTCCTTTTACAGAAAAGATTAGGTTGGCTTCGGTTGATTGAGAAAGAATTGATTTTGTCCTGTCATTAAACTAGAGTCAGAGGTCCCAATGCTCCCTTGCAGTGAGGAATTCAGCGTGGAATGTTGCTGTTGTAAATATGTATACATGTAATTTGTTGGATGACCCTGTGCAAAAAATTAGAGAAGTTTAGTTTCATTGAAGTTCTGAAACTATACTTGAAATGAAAGTGTGGACTGCTTATACCACTGGAGTATTGCCGTGTTCTTGGATCTGCGGTGGCATTGGGATGGT
Organism: Triticum aestivum; assembly: GCF_018294505.1. NCBI lineage: Eukaryota > Viridiplantae > Streptophyta > Magnoliopsida > Poales > Poaceae > Triticum > Triticum aestivum. The sequence continues at coordinate 116,398,887 of NC_057805.1, forward strand.
ATGACCACTGGATTGCAGCATTGAAGCATTTAGGATAGATGTTGGATTCGGTTGATGGAGGAAGTCTTGATTTTCTCCTGTCATCAAACCAGAGTTAGAGGCCCCAACGGTACCCTGCAGCGAGGTGTACATGTTATTTGTCGGATGACCCTGTAGAGAAAGCAAAGTTCAGTTGCACTGAAGTTTAAAAAATAGGAAAAATGAAAGTGTGGACTGCTTCTACCATTGCTGTATTGTATGGTTGGAATCCAGCCAACAGTTGTTGGGTCTGTGGTGGCATAGGGATGGCATTACCAATTGATGGTTGCATTGAAGCACTTAGTATAGCATTATAGTGTAATTGATATGCAGCCATTTGATTTGTGAAAAATTCCATAGGACCCTATAGAAAATGATAGAGAAAGGTCAGTACAGTTGAGGTTTTATAAGAAACAAGCAACATTGTATTATTACCGTCAGCGGGTCATGAGGCTGTAGTTGTATAATATCATTTGTGTTCTTTTTCTTCTTTAAAGTTGCTTTCTTCAAAGGACCCTATCGAAAATGATAGAGAAAGGTCAACACATTGAATATTTTATACGAATCGAGTGACTAAATATTATACCGTTGAGGGGCCACGAGGCTCTAGATGCACAGTATCATTTGTGTTCTTTTTCTTCTTTGAAGTTGCTTTCTCAAATCCACCAATGGGTCTTTTTGATCCTTTCACAGTCTTCTCCTTGACCTTCATACCTTTTGGTTTTGCAAGCCCCTCACCGTGTTTTGAAATTCTACTAGAGGCGATGTTCGTTCCTGCCAGTATAATGCCAAATATCAGTCGTTGTTCAACAATAGTGTAGGTAATTATTGTTAGTATAGTTTGTACCTTCTTTAGTACTGGAGTTACCCAAATCTGGATTAGCACTAACCAAATCTGGATCAGCGCGAACCAAATCTGGATCAACATGAACCAAATGTGGATCGGCGCTAACCAAATCTGGATCAGCTCTAATCTTCAAGCATTTCTCCACATCTTGTGCTAATTGCTCTGCACACTTAGCAGCCTTATAGTATGATTCTTCAGACTCAGCGGCACGAGCAGCTATTTTCACAAATATTCTGCATAGTTCCTTGTAGCGGTTAGACATTCTTGCTTTTAGGTTATCACGCGGGTTGCATTTGCTTGTTATATCTAGAACTTTGGCATCAATTGTCCATCTTTTCAAGATATATTCCCCAGGGATATGCTTGATATTGTTAATATCAAGTACCTTTAAGCAATGAGAGCAAAGAATTCCAGCAAACTCAAACCTTTTGCAACTGCAGCTAACCTTTTCTTTTTTTGGAATGAATCTAACAACATGTTCACGTTGTGTGCCATGAAATTTTACTACATAAATCTTCACCTTTGTGTCACTTTCATCACAAAGCATTGTGTCATAGTTCAGAGTCCGAAGCACTTGATCTTGAACCATCTTGAATATTGCTGGAGTATATGTAGCTGCAGCTTGTTTTAACATATAGCTAGATTCAGCCTTCAACTTGGGAGTAGTCTGTGTTGCTTTAAAGTCATACTTCACCTCTTCACATCTTTTATCCGAAACTAGCCGTTCAAAATGCTTAAAGAAAGTAAGCATGTCATATTTAATACTAATGTATCTCTTCAGTTCATTGTTCATGCTTTCACTTCTTTGGGTAGTGCTCATGTGGGCAGCGAACGTATTTTTACCGTACACTAGTGCCTAGTGTTCCTTTTTCTCAAATAGCCTTTGCAGCCATTCATTGTCACGCAGTCCATACTTGTCAATCATTTTATCCCATGCACCTACAAATTCATCCTCCTCTTCTATATCATATATACAGTGCTGAAAATCAACATTGAACTTCTTATATTCGTCAACAACTCCGGCGAGGTGCTTGCAAGCATTTTGATTCATATGCCACACACAAAGTCTATGGTGAGAGTGGGGAAAGACTTCACGAATTGCCTTCGCCATTGCTGCATCTTCATCGGTGAGAATTGTACGTGGATGTTTTCCTGACATAACTTTTAGGAAAGTTCTGAAAAGCCAAGCAAAACTAGCAGCGGTTTCATCATATAGAAGTGCAGCACCAAAGACAATAGTTTTCTTATGATTATTCACCCCGACAATCAAACCAAATGGACGTCCATCATCTAGTTTTCTGTATGTGGTGTCAAAGCATATAACATCGCCGAACATTGCATAGTCTGAAACCATTTTGGAGTCGGCCCAAAAAATATTAGTTATCAACTCATCCTCATCCACTTGAATTGAATAGAAGAAGTTGACATCTTCTGAGACCTTTTTCTCCATGTATTCTAATACCCCCCCCTGTGTCACCTACCTTTGCTTTTATTGTTCTCTTTGAGTACAAACAATTTTTCATATCTTGAGGTGTAAAGCCAAGGTTTTCACTTCCACCTGCTTCTTTAGCCATCAAATCGATTGTTGCTTTATTTGAAATGCCAACTGACTTTGCAACCTCTGCGTTTGCTATCTGTGCTTCTGTCACTTTTCTCTGGGATCTCAAGTATTGGGCCATGAGTCCATTAGCAAGAGTGTGGTTATGCGACGCCTCGAATTCATACACATAATAAAATCCATCTCTAAGGCTAATCTTCATACGGGCATCACAACCACATCGTGTTTCAGGCCTACTATAAGTGAATGTCTCCTCTCTTTTATCTTCCCGGCGATGGCCTATAAGTTGTTGTAATTGTCTTAGAGCATAAATAAATGATTATAATTTTTAAAAATGAAAATAACCCATACCTTGACGAGAGCATGTAAATGTCCGTTGTTGAAATGTAGAAGAGTTCATCACTTTATGACCATTGCTTCTTCTGATGCTAAAACCGATGGTTTTAGCATACTTGTTATAAAATAAATAAGCTTCCTCTTCAGATAAAAATTTCATGCCATGCTTTGGTACCCTTTCATCGGTGTGATCTACTGTAGTTTCTTGATCCTATATCAGTTAGGATTCAATTTAGTTAATACACACATATAGCAATCATATTTGCCTATCATGAGTTTTTATGAACTGCATCATAAATCATATTTATATCTCTTGCAATCGTATTTGTCTTAAGAAACATGGAGTGCATTGAGACATCAGGAGTCTTAAGTTTTAGAGAAGAAATCGTGATGCACTCTAGAATCCTTGTTCTGTTTATATTTCATATCTGTACACGGTTTGTGCAAGTATATTCAACTATCTCTTATGTTTGTCCATGAACTATATGTATTGTAAAAAGAATAGAAAAAACTGTAGTGCATGTTTTCCAAAACCTGAAATCAGAGATGGTACAAGAACGTCTGAAATTGGCTACTGTACATGACACTGCTTTGTTTTTCTAAATTAAAAAAAAACTAACTTTCCATTGTTGTTTGGCTTTTGCAGAATGCGGTCACAGATTCCTGTAGAAGTTCTACAAGGGTGCAGCACACTGCTTTTTCCCGGCCAACACTCTGGATCGTGTCACAGTTGATGGAAAGTGGATCTTTTAGGCAAACATATTTGTGTGCACTGCTGGATGAGAAGTCTCCCGCAATGGTTCAAAACAAAGAAATTAGAGAATTTGCCGCAGATTCATCGTCAGAACCGAATGAGATATCTTACTTTTGGTGCATGAGATTGTTCGTCAGTGTCCTGGTTCCCTGGAACACTCCTCGGAGAAGTCGTCAGGGATGCAAGATTCGGAGAAGCCATCAGGGACGCGGATTCCTTTGCTGCTCAATTGAAGAGAAGAGTTTCCTGATTCCTGGTTAAGCCACTATTGATAATTGTGCGCTTTAAGGCTGTAAGGTCACTTCCGCCTCATATGAGATGTAGATCTTGCATTTTGGCGCCCTTTTGTGTATTCTGTGGTTCTTTTGGCGGGTATTGAAGAAGGGAATCAGTATTACGATGTGTATTTTGTTTTTTTTCCACTTAAAATCAGGATCAATCGTTGCGTGCGTGGAGCGGGGCGTCCGTGGAGCCAGGGCCGTGCGATGGACACGCCGCACGGATGGTCGCACGCAGCGGCCGCAGGCAAGCCGCGTCCATGTAAAATGGGGGCAGCACCTAGCTGCTGCCCCGTCCATCCACGTAGGTAAAAAAGTATGAGGCAGTTGGTTTGATTTTTAACACCCCAACGCATTAGCCTGAGGCTGCACCTCGCTGGGACCCACACCATCTCTATCCTCAAAACAACTCCCGTTCATCTCGCCCCCCAAACGCATCTTCTTCCCCAATCTTCCTCAAATCCATACCAAATAAATGGAAATAAACATTTACGCCTGAAATTTTTTCACCCAATCGCCTCTGTTAGGAGAGTGGCATTGGGCATGCATAGCTGCGGCCTTGAGCTCGCGCCGCGGGCCATGACCCTTTTCCAATCGCACGGTGTCCTCCATGGATGTGCCACCGAGCTCGTGTTGTTGTTGCCGGCTTTGGCCGCATTTCCGTGCTCGCCGCTCTCTGGCCGGCACACGGAAGAGCACTTCGGGCGGAATGGTCGCCCCATGTATTTCCGCCTCGACCGCTCCATGTTTCTGATATGGAACTCGTGCTTCTGTACTCGGGCTGCCATGGCCATGGTCGTGTCCTGCAGCTCCGGGTGTGTTGCTTTCTGCATCGTCCGCGGGCAGAGAAGCCAACTTCTCCCATCCTTTTCACAGGCACTCTCTCGCTTTTTCCTCTCTTTTCTTGCTTTTCTCTTGAGGAAGCCGTCTCTTCTGCAGGAATCACCTGTCATCTGCAGGCGACCGCTTTTGCACCAGATGGCATCTGAGCCTAGTTGGCCTGTGGAGCAGCACCCGTGGGGCTAACCGTTGGCCATGCCCTGAGAGAAGGCATCAGACGCGCGCCTCGCTGGTGCCCTCCATACCGTCGCCGCCAATTCCCCTGGCTTTGATCGGTTTGAGGCTCTCAACACTGGGCCTCCAACCGTGCTTCTAATCGGCCCATGATCTGCTTTCTACTAGTTTCTACTACAGTCGTAGTTCCCTTGTCTCATCTCAAAAAAAAAAAAAGGTCGTAGTTCGTCTCGGACTCGCTGCGGCTTCTCCATCCCTATTCCCGAAACCCTCTCTGGCCGGAAGCGCGACAACCTCCCTCTCTTCTTTGGGGGCTCTCTTCGCGCAGGCGAGGCGCCGAGGACAGGGGCTAGCGGTCCCCGCGCTCCTAGTTATTCCCCGGTTCGCCGGCCATGGCGTCTGCAGCGGAGGCCGCCGGAGACGCCTCCACCTCCGCGGCCGAGGTGCGGGAGAAGCCCGTCGTCGTCCGGGTCAAGCGCAAGCCCTCGCAGGCCCGCCCCGACGCTTTCTGTGAGCACTCCTCCAGCCCTGCTCTTTCCTTCCCATTGCTCCTCCCTCTCCGTCTCATCAAATTTTACAGTGAAAAAGAAAGGGTTTTTTTAGGTGAATAAAGGTGGTATTTTTCCTGTGCTTTGTTAGGGCTGGAGATCAATGAGAGGCCCATGAAGAAGGCCATGCTCGATTTCTCGAGCCTCTCCATCTCCCAACCCTCCTCCAGTGCCCAAGGTATGGACCAACCACCTCCTGTTTGCATGTACCCTGTCACTCATGATTTTACCCTATTTAACATAACTCACCATTGATAAGCTTCAGAGGAACCACGGGTGAAGAAGCTTCTTGTCCAGCATGTGGAGACAGTCCATCATTCTGGGGCTGTTGAAGACGTTCTTCACTCCCTTTTGGTAATATTCGTTAAGTCTTGTAGTATTTCTTTCTTGTGAAACTGGTCGAACATCACACAGATTTTTTTGGCCACACATGATGAACCGAATAACTTCTCTGAAATTGTTGGGAGATATATGTGACTAGTTGTACTCTACATGCATGGAACAAAGGAATTACTAGTTTCATCAGTATGCGGTTGCTCAATGATCAGTAGTAGTTATTCTCAAGATGGGAATGGGCCGATGTTACCCATTGAGACGTTGGTCCGACCCAAAATTTCAAGCCCAATGGGTCTTTTGGGTCGGCTTCGTATGGAAAATGGGCCAGGGGAGCCGGACACAACAGTCCCATCGGGTCATCGGGGCAAGTGGATCGAGCCAAATTTGGTTGCCCAAAGTTGTAGTAGCCTTTACAGTGGCATATGCATATATGAGGGTTATTAGCCTTGTATTTATAGAAAAATTTAAAGTATTGATCCAAAATGACCTTTGTTCTAGAGTTACAAATATGCTAATGGCTGTATATACGCATTGTTTTTCTTTGAAAAAATTAACTCTAGAGATCCTAACATGCTAAAAAAAAATCTACTGCTAATGATGCTATTTGTAAAGATGTTGTGTTACTACTTCCTATTTTATGTCAATTAAAATGGGTCCGACCATGTTACCCAGTGGGACATGAGGCTGATCACCATTGGACCATTGGGTTGGCTCCATGTCCCTGAACAAAGCAGATGGGCCAATGGTACCAGGTCCGGGCCAGAGCGGGCCGACCCATTCCCATTCTTAAGTTATTCTATATAACTGCATAGTAATACATTTTATAGAACATAATCCCATCTGTTTCTTTTTAGCATTCTGACCTGAGCACCAAAGAGATAAAGAGCAAGACAAAGGAGAGGAATGAAAGAATGAAGCAAGACAAAGTAAGTCCCTTTGCAATTATTTACCTAATTATTATTGTGCTCGTCCCCCTGAGAATGTTTTAAATAGCGGTAGCGGATTGGGGTCCATGTAGCGGAACGCAGATAGCTGGCGATATTGCAGGCGCTATGTCCACAGAGACCGCAATAGCGTCCGTTATCTCTGCTATTTAAAACTATGCCCTGAGGACCACTTGAATAATTAAACCTTCTTGTTTTTCTCCTTGAGCGTTTGAATGATCCACCGCTGAAGTACGATGTCATAAGCAGAGCTTTCTATTTGGAATTTGGAATGAAGTTACTCAATCAAATTCTAAGATAGTTCTCTTTTGTGTCAACAGAAACAAGACCAGCTACGTTCAGCAGCCAGACAGAGACATGAGGTAATTTTATTCTGGCTAGTGAACTTCTTATCCTTAAGTTTATGTGTACTAATTATGCACTTAATTTGATGGATCTCTGGGATCAAGCAAATGTGTTGTAAAGGGACAATAAAATTATTTTAGGTGAAAAGGGTTTGGGCAAGTGTTGTATACAGCATGATCAATTTCTAGAGTAAGTGTAGAGTATTATGGGTGCAACTTACCTATTGGATCAGACCGGGAGCCGCGCCAGGACAGACCAGCGACGGTGAGACGTGCTGGACGGGAGTAGCAGCGTGGTTGACCTGCGGGTGGTGGACACGGACGATTGTAGCATCAGGGGGTGGAGTCGGACGGGAGGCGCGGGAGAGCAGCGCCAGCAGAGAGGTCAGCACAACCGGCCAAGGAGAAAGGCGGCGGCGCAAGATTAGGTCGAGAGGGTGAGTTGCGACGTCCAAAAAAAATCCCTAAACCTGGGCGCATGATACCGTGTTATGGATTTAACTTATCTCTATTGCCTAGCCCAAGGGGCAAATATATAGCACACAAGGCTTGGGGTACAAAGAAGGAAACATAGCCTAATAAGGACTCCTAGGCTAATACTGATACTCCTTAACATAGAGCACACTCTTTTCCTTTCTTATGATTGAGATTCAGATTGTGTTTTCTTTGGAATAATAATGTGTACCTTTCTATCCTTTGCATAGCTGGTGAGGGCTATTATGCTTTCTTGACAGCAGGACTTTTTTTTTTGCCAAGTTCCAATTTTCTTCGCATCCATCAAAGACACGGGATGATGTTGGTTCTCTGTTTCCCTCATTGTTAGTAATAGTTTTTGTCAATGGCTCTATATAGAATCTTGGAAGAAATGCCCGCTTTGCACAAATATGGAAGAGTCGGAAAGGAGACAATAATGAGGTTGATGAAACACTGAGAGAAATGTGTCATCTGTATGATGCTGTCCAAGTAGATTCTGATGGAGAGAAGCATCCAGCAGAACCACAGTAAGTTCTGTTTTGGATAACTTATCTGTTCTTCTAAAACAAAATGGTGAACAATCATGTGGTTCCTTATGATGCTCTCTGCAGGATGACCTCTGTCGAAGAGGGTGCGATTTTATGCAACTTTCTTCCGCTTCTACGGGAACACTTGCCGTCGGCTGCTGAAGAAATCGAATCTGATATTGTTTCGCTAGCACAGTCAGAAGGTATGTAATTTCTTTCCTTTTAGGTGTTCATGCCACGTAAGTTTTAACAGTGTGTGAAAGAGTTGAGATCATTGGTTTTGATAGCAAAGTGTAATAATGCATTTCATAGTAATCACAAGCATTTTTGCTTGGGCGCTAATATTAATGAGAATATTTTTCCTGATGAGTAGATTCAGATGTTTATGACATATATACTGTCAAGGAGGTGGATGATACAAACATGGAGGAGGGCGCATCTGCAGCTTCATATCCACTGTAATTTTCATTCAAACGTGTTACTAGATTCCATTCTTTTTCGTGGGGATTCTGTCTGACCAGTCTTCTTATACCAGGTTACAAGTGGACGATGAGGATGGCGAATGTTACGATGATGATGAGTATCCATATGACACGGATGACTCAAATGGTAATTGTACAGTCATTCTGCTTCTGTAATTAATTGCTAAGATCTTCATTAGCTTAAAAGTTGTGCGTTGAACATGCAGCCGAAGACAACCCACTCTATGATTATCCTGAAGAACTTTCAGAGGATGAGGATGATGATAGCAGTGACGAGAATCCATTTGCGGATATAGATGGCTCTGGTTCCGAGTACGAGAATGAAGAGGTGGAAAAATCCGATGATGAGGAGTAGCGGCGGCAGCAAAATAATGTTTTAGCTGGGTGTAATCTTTGACGATGAAATAGGATGAGACAACCTCTTGCGTTCATAACTCGGAGGAAATTCAGAGGAAACTCATTGCTAGCCCACTGTCATCGAAACATTGTACTGGCGTTATGAGGAAAGACCGTTGATCAGGTAGACTTCTTTGTGTTTCTTGTTCGAACAGGAGTGATCTAGTTGGGTTGGTGCTGCTGCTAGTAGCTCCCCAAGATGGGTTGCGTTAGGCGTGTCTGCCTCTGAATTCAGGTTAGTGTTGAAGAAGAGTGGGTTCCTGGAATCTTAGTGATGTCTCTTTATCAGATGGGCCCCGCTTCAGATACCCGCTGCTTCTTTTTGAGTAGGCTTGCTTAGCTCTGTGCCACTTAACTTTTGATCAGATAAGCAGCAAGTGGATATTACAGTGAACACTTTTTTTTTGAAAGTACAGTGAACACTATTGACAATACAGCTTTGTAAAGAACTTCTAATGACGAATCAATGAAACGAGCAAGCGTGAAGCCCAACTTCCAGAACAACATCAATCAATATCTTCCATGCTGTTCACATCAAAACCTTGGCTCGGAATTGCACAGTTGATACGTTACCCCTAAACAATCACTAGAAAATACTAACATTTCACAGGCAAAAAATTGAGGTTCTCTGAGCTATGGATGCCACAAGAAAATAAGCAGAGCCAACAAAACCAAATTAGCGTGCATTTTGTCGAAAGGTAGAAAAGCAATTCACAAGAATAACTCAAAAGAACTGCTGAAATCAGCTGACCCATGTCGTACCTGGGCCACTATGGAGTAAAACTCAACAAACCTAACCTCCATATAAAAAGAATTCTAATACTCCCTCCGTTCCAAAATAAGTGTTTCAACTTTAGTACAACTTCAACACTTAATTTGGGTCAGAGGGAATATTAGACATCTCTTGTTCTTGTTCTTGTAAATTATCTTGCCAGTTAGTTACATCGCACAAACTCTAGCCTCTAGGTTTTCTCTTTTTCAAAGGTAACTTGTGGTTTTGCGACAGGCTTGGCAAATTCAACAATCCAAGGTTCAGATCAATAGACAGGTCACTAAAATTAGTCTAAACATGCAATTTTGCCCAAAGTACCACCATGTTTAAGATTGCATAGCTAAAGTTCTGTCTTACACGTTACAACACTAGCGAATTGCTTATGCCAAACCAGATCAACGAAATTGATCACTCATCATTTATTACCCTGTCAAACGATTGAGCAGAATTTCCACCATAAAAGGCCATCAAACCATGAAAACAGCAGAGCATTTTGAGTGTTATGAACATGGCATAACTATTCTATATATAGAAACTATATTTAGGGAAGAAAGATTAGCTACTAGTATTATCACAGTGACACAGAAGCTCGAGAAATAACCATGAGATGCCTAATTAACGGACAGAAACAACCAGTTCTCTAATAAAAATTGATGACAACCAAAAGATAACCGCATAGGTACTTAATTAAGCAAGGTATGAAGCTAGCGAGATGCATAATTGGTCTACTAGTTCTCAGACAGGCAAAACTGTGCCCCAATCCCCAAGAAGCACACACTTCTGATGATTTCAATTGACAAGCACAAGTGATTAGCCACAATTCATCGCAACAACAAGGTAAATGGAAACAGAAAGGGCACCATAATTAAACATGTAGGGTACTTCGGCAGATCTAACTCGTCAGGTAGCAACCACAGCCTCTTTGTTACACACCAAAACCATCTGATCTGATCTGAAACGAAGAACAAACAGGAGCAGGAACCGGGTTGATCAGGCGGACGCGGAGGCGGCGGTGCGGGAGCGGTAGAGCTTGCCGAAGACGTGGAGGGCGGTGACGAAGCCGATGAAGCAGACGGACATGACGAGCACCATGGTCGGGGAGAGGCGCAGCCCCGGGGCCTCGTCGGTGTAGAAGCGCAGCATGTTGTTCCCTCCGCCGCCGGAGAAGCCTCCGCCACCGGACGCGGAGGAGGAGGTGCGGCCGGGTCGGCGGCGCATGCCAGCCGTGGCGGCGGGCGTGCCGCGGGGCCCGGCGGTGGCCGGGCGGGATCCGGCGGCGCCGGCACCGCCGACGGAGGACTGGGACTGCGAGGACGAGCGGGCCATGAGGGGCTTCGGTTGCGCCGCCGGCTTCGCCTTCGCCTTCTCGTCGGGATCTCCTGCGGATGGAAAGAAAAGTCTCGCTCGCGCTCTCGAGTCTGGATCTCGAGCTAACAAGAGTACAAGACTTGACGACGGAGCTACTGACCGACGAGGCCCACCGGTCAGTGAGCTGTTTGGATTCTTTCCCTTTTGCGAAAAAAAGAGGAAGAAGTTGCCCTCTCAGATTTCCATCCATATCCTACCTCCCTCATATCATTTAGAAAACTCTACTTTTCTCTTCACTGGACAATGGACATGGCTTACTTTTTGACCCCTTAGAGCATCTACGATCGAACTTGGCAAATCCGGCCTCTCAAACGTCTGCGGACGTGACCGGGCACGCCCGCGGGCGCATCCGGCCGGGCCCTCATATTTTCTTCCGGGCATCCACATATCTCAAATCCGGACTCTTAAATTCATGCAAATACATGCAAGTCGATCATGCAACACAATGTCACACGTAAATAGCTATTGTTGGTATCAAGCATAGATAGTGTTTACATAAAATTTATTTGAAGTGTCAAACTCAAGCATTGCCTCCTTGGTTGCCATTGTGGATCCACATGTGCCTCACAAGATCATTGAGTAGTTGCGTGTGCACCTGCTGATCTCGAAGATTCTGATGCATCTGCAGAAAGTTCATAAGTTGAGCCGCATGTTAATCTTCCGGGATTTCAACTTGTTCTCCGTGTGCTTCGAAATCATGGGTTTGGTTTACACCATCTCCCTCATCCTCGACAATCATATTGTGCAGAATAACACAACATGTCATCAACTGCCACAAAGTTTCTGATTCCCATATCATTGCAGTGCTCCGCACAATTCCCCAATGAGCCTGAAGCACACCAAATGCCCTCTCCATGTCCTTCCTAGCCGCTTCCTGCATTGTTGCAAAGTGGATCTGTTTATTGCCACACGGCTCAGATATGGTCTTCACAAACGCCGCCCACCGAGGATAGGTACCATCGGCAAGATAGTACCCCATATTGTAGTCCCAGCCATTGACGGTGTAGTTGCACAGCGGTGATTTCCCATTGCAAAGCCTCCTGAACACCGGAGATCGTTGAAGCACTTTGATGCCGTTGTGAGAACCGGGCATTCCAAAGAAAGCATGCCAAATCCATAAGTCATGTGATGCCAAGTATGATGGTGGCCTCTCTGGTGTGACCTTGATACATTCTCCACAGACCTTTGGAGCAGTTCTTCTATTGCCAATGCATGTAATCAATTGATCCGAGCACCTTGGAAACACCTTTGCCTCTCCAATAGCCAACAATTTCTCCGTGTCTTGCGCATTTGGTTCTCTAAGATACTCAGGTCCAAACACCTCAACCACGGCGCAGGAAAATTTGACAGTAGTATTCAGGTGCGTGTTCTCCCCCGTCCTGACCATCTCACCAACGACGTCTGTAGCAATACCAATTGCAAGCATCCTCAGAGCAGCCGTGCACTTCTGCTTGGCCGAGAAAGAGAGCTGGCTGCAGCAATCCCTTCTGAGCTTGAAGTAGTCGCCGTGTTCCTCCACTCCCTCCACCTGAAATTGCAACAAATCCACCCCGTAGACCAGTCGGATCCATTTTCTATCTCCTCTCTTCTTCCTCATCTGCGCTGTCCAACATGGCGGGCGTGCCCGGGCGCGCTCGGGCACCCCCATATCCACCCCATATTTGGGATGGATATGGGGGTGCCAGTCAGCTGGGCGTTTGAGGGCCGTTTGAGGGGCCCGTCTGGGTCAAAAAATCATGACCGGGCGGCCCGCCCGAGCGTATGAGGCGGGTTTGAGAGGTCCGACTATAGATGCTCTTAGCCGGTGAATGTTTGCTAGGAAGGGGTGGCATTTGTGAATGATTTCGCTGGCATTTTTAGGTGCGAGGGATGGCTGTTTCTTTGGAGCGACATGAAAGTTTCTGTCAAACAAGGCAATTTTTTAAAATTGTCATTGTTTGAACTCGTCTCAGAACTAAAACTGCCATCAAAAAGTGTTTGCTTGCCACCCCTCTCCTAGCAAACGGTCGCCAGATAGGATTTCTGTACTTTTTTTCTCAAAATGTTTCTTCGAAGTTGATACATCTTCATCGTATCTACTTTTCCTAACGCTTTTGCTCTTGTTTTGGACTCTAATTTGCATGATTTGAGTGAGACTAACCTGGACTGACATTGTTTTCAGCAGAACTACCCTGGTGTTGTTTTTGAGCAGAAATAAAAGTTCCCGGAATTGGACAAAACTTTTTGGAGAATTATTTTGGAATATATAAGAATTTCTGGAACCAAGACCTACTCGAGGGGGGGCAGCTGCCAACTAGGCACCAGGGTGCGCCACCCCCCTCTAGCGCGCCCTGGTGGGTAGTGGGGCCCATGAGGCTCCGCTGACCCTAATTCCAACTCTATAAAATCCTATTTTTGGAGAGAAAAATAAGAGAGGAAGTTTCATCGCGTTTTACAATACGGAGCCGCCGCCACCTCCTGTTCTTCATCGGGAGGCCAGATCTGGAGCCCGTTCGGGGCTCCGGAGAGGGGGATCTTCAGTCTTCGTCATCATCAACCATCCTCCATCACCAATTTCATGATGCTCACCGCCAGGAGTGAGTAATTCCTTCGTAGGCTTGTTGGACGGTGGTGGGTTGGATGAGATTCATCATGCAATCGAGTTAGTTTTGTTAGGGCTTGATCCCTAGTGTCCACTATGTTCTGAGATTGATGTTGCTATGACTTTGCTATGCTTAATGCTTGTCACTAGGGCCCGAGTGCCATGATTTCATATCTGAACCGTTTATGTTTTCATTATTATATCTATGTTCGTGATCTGGTCTTGCAAGTTATATGCACCTATTACGTGTTATGATCTGTAAACCCCAAGGTGACAGTAATTGGGATACTTTCCGGTGATGATCGTAGTTTGAGGAGTTCATGTATTCACTATGTGTTAATGCTTTGTTCTGGTTCTCTATTACAAGGAGGCCTTAATATCCCTTAGTTTCCTTATGGACCCTGCTGCCACGGGAGGGTAGGACAAAAGATGTCATGTAAGTTCTTTTCCATAAGCATGTATGACTATTTACGGAATACATGCCTACATTATATTTATGAACTGGAGTTAGTTCTGTGTCCCCTAGGTTATGACTGTTATATGATGAATATCATCCGACGAAATCACTGATCCAATGCCTACGAGTTTTCCACATATTGATCTCTGTTGTGTTACCATTGCTATTGCTACCGTTACAATTGCTACAAAACTGTTACTGCTATTACCGTTACCACTGCTATCGTTACTACTACTACTGTCAAACTATCATATTATCGTGCTACTGATCACTTTGCTGGAGATATTTAATCTCTAGGTGTGGTTTAATTGACAACTCAACTGCTAATACTTAAAAATATTCTTTGGCTCCCCTTGTGTCGAATCAACAAATTTGGGTTGAATACTCTACCCTCGAAAACTGTTGCGATCCCCTATACTTGTGGGTTATCAAGACCTTTTTCTGGCGTCGTTGCCGGGGAGCATAGATATATTTGTTGAGTTACTTGGGATTTATATCTATTTATCACTATGAATAATCTTATGGATGAAAGAACCAAGATCGTTCCTTCTAAGACGAGGGGAGGTAAGGAACTGTTATCTAGCTCTTGACTTGATTCACCTTCTGTTTTGAGTAAGCTTGCAACACCACCACATGCTATTAATCCTGATATGTCGCAAGTTATTGATGATGCTACTTCTGCTATGAATGATGCTTATGATGATGCTAGTACTCTGCTTGGTAAGAATGTGCCATTAGGTGAATTTCTTGATGAACAAATTGCTAGAGCTAAAGATATTGAGAATGCTGAAACTGATGAAATCACTGAAACTGATAAAGTATTTGAAACTGAGAATTATGAAACACATATTAGACCTAGCTCTCCTAGATATGAATTGCCTGATATACCCGAGGGTTATATTATGGATGGAGAGGTAGCTAGAGACTTTCTTGCTTGCAAAGATAGAGACGATCTTAAGAAATTACTAGTCAAGTTGAAAGAAAAAACTTTGAATGCTAGAATGAAATGTGATCCTAAGTTTGCTACTTCACCTATCTTTGTTACTGATGACGATTATGAATTCTCTGTCGACCAAGATTTAATTACTTTGGTTGAATATGATCCTTTCCATGGCTATGAAACTGAAACTGTTGTCGCACATCTTACTAAATTAAATGATATAGCCACCCTATTTGCTCATGATGAGAAAATTCGCTACTACTATATTCTTAAGTTATTTTCGTTGTCATTAAAGGGTGATGCTAAGATATGGTACACTATTCTTGCTCCTGGTTGTGTGCGTAGTCCTTAGGATATGATTTATTACTTCTCTAAAAAATATTTTCCTGCTCATAAGAAACAAGTTGCCTTACAGGAAATATTTAACTTTGTGCAAATTGAAGAAGAGAGTCTCCCGCAAGCTCGGGGGAGTCTTCTCCAATTACTTAATGCTTCGCCTGATCATCCTCTCAAGAAAAATGAAATACTTTATATCTTTTATAATGGACTAACCGATGCTTCTAGGGACTTCCTAGATAGTTGTGCTGGTTGTGTTTTCAGGGAATGAGCTGTTGAACAAGCTGATGAAATATTGAATAATATATTGAAGAATTATGATGATCGGACACTTTCTGAACCACCGCCTAAACCACTCTGAAGAACAGGGGTATTTTATTTCTCAGCCCTGAAGATATGCAAGAGGCAAAGAAATGTATGAAGGAAAAAGGGTATTAAAGTTGAAGATGTTAAGAATTTACCACCGATTGAAGAAATACATGGTCTTGACACAGCACCATAGGTGGTGGAGGTAAATTATCTTTTAAAGTTTGATGAAGGTGACATCCCTTATAATAAACATCCTAGTCAATGCTTGTATGAATTTGATAATGATATCATGAAGCAAGATCACTTCAATGCCTGTGTTATGAAGCAATTGAAACAAAACTCTAATATGATTGCTCGCTTGAGTGACTTGTTATTTAGAATCACTAATGATATTAGAGGTGTAGGAAAACATGCCTGTATGGTCCAAACTCAATTAGAACAAGTTGCTAAATCCCAAAAAGAATTGCTTAGTGAAATGAACAATAATATGAATGATTATGCTGTTAGGGTAGCAACTAGAGGAGGTAAAATGACTCCGTAGCCACTTTATCCGGAAGGTCACCCTAAAAGAATTAAACAAAATTCTCAAAGAATTAACACTGATGCACCTAGTCCTTCTAGAAAGAAGAAGAAAAACGATAGGACTTTGCATACCTCTAGTGAACCTGAAATAGAAAAACCTTCTGAAGATAACAATGATGTCTCTATCTTAGATGCTGAAACTTATATGGTAATGAACATTCACCTGGTGATAATGAAAATGAAAATGATGATGTTCATGAAGATGCTCAACAAGACAATGAAAAAGAACCAGATAATGATGTTGAGATAGAACCTGCTGTTGATTTTGATACCCCACAACCTAAAAATAAGCGTTATGATAAAAGAGACTTTGTTGCTAGGAAACATGGCAAAGATAGAGAGCAATGGGTTCAGAAACCCATGACCTTTCCACCTAAAGCATCTAAGAAAAAGATGATGAATAATTTGAATGCTTTGTTGAAATGCTTAGGCCAGTCTTTTTACGTACTAGTTTGACTGATATTTTAAAGATCGCCCCTTATGCGAAATATATGAAAGACGTTGTCACTAATAAAAGGAAAATATCTGAAGTTGAAATCTCCACCATGCTTGCTAATTATTCTTTTAAGGATGGAGTACCTAAAAAATTAGGAGATGTGGGAATACCAACTATACCATGCTCCATTAAAAGAAATTATGTCAAAACTGCTTTATGTGATTTAGGAGTTGGTGTTAGTGTTATGCCTTTCTCTTTATACAAAAGACTTGATTTGAATAAACTCACACCTACTGAAATATCATTGCAAATGGCTAACAAATCCACTGCCATGCCTATCGGTATTTGTGAGGATTTGCCCGTTGTTGTTGCGAATGTTACTATCCTAACAGACTTTATTATACTTGAGATGCCCGAGGACGGCACCATGTCGATTATCCTTGATAGACCATTTTTGAACACAGTAAAAGCAAAGTTACTTTTCATATCAATGGTAATGAGCATACGGTTCACTTTCCGAAGAAACAATTCCAAGTGAATGGTATTAACGTTATTGAAAAATCTCCGACAATTACTATTGGAAGTTTTCAACTCCCTCTACCTACTGTCAAAAAGAGATATGAAACACTTATTGTTGGGGATATGCTCGTCCCCGTTGAGGTAACTTAGGATGTGTTTGGTTTGAGGGACAGGCTAGAGTGGTTGTGGGTATCCCCAACCACCTGGCTAGGGATAGCCCCTTTTCTGTTTGGTTGTATGGGCAAGGTTAGCCCTTTTTTGTTTGGTTCGAAGGATGAAACATGGATGAGCATTAGCCATTGGAGTGTTGATTTGAGGGATGAATAATGGATAGATGGTGTGGTGGCATTTTTGACTGAGCTTATGAGATAACTCCCATAATTTGCACGGTTTTCCATGAAAAAATTATTCATCGGCATAGATGAGCAACACATGAGTGAACACACACAAGCACCCATTCCACATCATGCACACACGCACACCACACATCGAGGATGCCTCAACAGCATGCAACAACACATACATTATGTTTCATCGGTGGTAGGAGATACAACAGCACGGTGGTTAGAAATATAGTAGCAGAAGATACATCATAGCGTGCATACAACAGAAGAAAATACATCAGCGGGAAGATCGATCCAGCTCCATGCATGCAGCCGCCGCCCCAACCTCAATCGCTGGTTGCGTGCGACTCCTCAAGCCCCCAGCCGCCGCCCTCCTTGAGATCCAGCCACACCGGCCTCCTCCTCAAGAACCAGCCGCGCTGCCGCCTCAAACCCTAACCTGCATCGGTCGTGCCCACCCTCCGCAATGGCCGACCGCCACAAGTGATCGATGGAGAGAGGAGAGTAACAGGGGGAGTTCTCGCGGGTGAGCATGAGTCAATAGCCAAAAAATGATCCGCAAGCGAGAGTGCGCGACGCACGGGCCGGGTGGTTGCCACCACCCGCCACTTTTTCGCAGCTGACCACAACCCTTTTTCTTCGAATATTCCCAGCATCTGGCTGCCTCTATCCCTCCCCGCCTCAGATCCAAACAGGTGGCAACCACAGTAAAAAGGGGTTATCCCTATCCCTGGAAGGATATCCCCATAACCAAACACATCCTTAGTGTTTTACGAAAGTTCTTCGAGCTCATGCTAATCGAAAGTGGTTGTTAATAAGACTTGATCAATCTTGTTAATGGATTATTTTCGAGAGGCATGTGGTCGATGAATCTAGTAGGCACAACCTTCTGTCCCTACTCTTTGTTTTATGTTACTTTTAGTTAAATACAATGAAAGGCCATGTTTATCCTGTTTTCTGAATTTTTCGTGCAATAGAAAAGTGCCCAAAAATAAAAGTGCTCTTAATGACCTAAAATTTTGACATGATTTTTTTCTGAATATTTAAGAATTTTTGGTACAAATAACATCACAGGGGGGTGCCCCTAGTGGCCACTAGGCACCAGGGCGCGCCAGCTACCCCAGGCATGCCCTGGTGGGTAGTGGGCCCCACGTGGACCCCTCACTTATCCCTTTAGCCCATATCATCACCTACCTCCATAAAAAATCACTCCAGCTCTCTCTCTCTCTTGTTCTTGCTCTCAAACCCGCGGATTTCGATCTCTTTGCTCGAAGCTCCGTTTCCGAAATTGTTTTTGGGGATTGCTACTTGGTATGTGACTCCTCCATTGCTCCAATTAGTTTGTGTTCTAGTGGTTTATATTTTGAGTAATTAGCTACTCTTGGTGCTGCTGTAAATGAGCTTGATGTTGAATTCTTTAAGTTCCAAGTAGTTTGAATGCTTGATTTAGCCTCTAGACATCCACATGAGTAGTTGCTATCAATCTTGTGAAGTTTTTTTGACAAAAATTTGTGGCCCAAAAATTTCAGAAATTTGTTCTTAGGAAGATGGATCTTTTTCGAAGGAGTTCATCTAAGAAGAATGCCAAGGGAGTCACTGGTGAATCGTCATCTGGTGACATCAACACTTCGCGATGGACGGAGTCCGGCCGTGCGAATGACCGCACATTGCCTTCATGGAAGAAGCCAGATTCCACCAAGAGTTCGCGCAATTCATTGCTAATGCTGGACTTACCAACTTCCTGGCAGATGAGTGTGATTAGCACCATACCCTCATGAACTCCTTTGTACAATTTTTTTTATTTTTTGAATAGGCATGAACCTCCTCTGATGCGGTTTAATTTATATTCTGAAACCCGTCAGATACCTCTCACCGAGTTCTATGAGATATGCCTAATTCCCTTTGATGGGGAATTAAGAGTAGGACTGGGCATTCGGTTAGACCGAACCGAACAGTTCGGTGCCTCGGTTTACTTTGAAATTCGGTTTTCATATTTTGCTGACCGATCGGTCTCTCGAGAAAACAAGCACCGAGATATCGGTCCACCAAAATTTCGGTTCGGTCCTCGGTGTAACCAAAGAAAACCGAGATATTGATGGGGGCAGAAATCGGAGTCAAATCTTTGGAAAGAAATTATGAACATCCCAACCAAAATCAACTGAAACATGCGTACGGGTTGCGGAGGGATGGTAGGAGGAAGAAAATAACGCAGCATATCATCGCACGCGGGCTGCCGGCCACGAAGGAGTGATGGCTGCTCGCTCGTGGGAGCCATGGCCGCCGCCGCGTAGGAGCTATGGGCGTCGGCCGACGCCGTTGCGCGGGAGCCATCCAGCTGCCGCCGTTGCGTGGGGGTCATAGGCACCGGCCGCCACCGGTAAGATCGCGGGAGGTGGGCAAATCCGCAAATGGACACGCCGCGGCGGAGCTGCGTGATGTGCGTGCGTGAAGCCTGGAGGCTGGGCGCATCTGGATTCAGGATAAGATGCGACTGCTTTTTTTAAGTAAAAGATCCGGTTGTTGTTGAGGCTGCGTACGTGGGTTGAAAAAAGGTTGCGAGAAGGTTCGTGGATGATCTATTGGGCTCGGTGTTGCTGGGCTGTAACTGTAATACACTATTCGGTTAATTCGGGGAACCGAGTCCAGCAACCGAAATCACCGAAGTAGTTTCAGTTGTTGGCATTCACTAACCGAGAAGACGACCGAAGTTTCGGTCCTCGGTTTTTTCAGCTTCGGTCCCGGTTTTTTCGGCTCCGGTCCTCGGTTCTCGGTTTTTATGCCCACCCCTAATTAAGAGAGCCTAGACTGGCGGAGTTTGAGGACTTCCTCCGCACCCTAACCGTGGGTGAGGAAAGGGGCGTATCGAAAGCCACAACCACTAGTCTGTAGTTTCCTTTTGTGCAATACTTTGCTTTATTTATCACAAAGTGCTTGAATGCTAGAGAGAAGGGCAGTATACTCAGTGCCCCTGACCTCGCTATTTTACATCGTGCACTTCACAATGATCACACCTTTAACCTAGGGGCTATTGTTGCACGTCGTCTGCATCTTAACAAAACTAAGGGTAAAATCCATGCATGGTGGTATTTATGCCACTCGCTTAGCGAGTCACTTTAATGTTCAGATACGCCAACAAGATTATTTGTTGCCTAGAGTTCATTTAGACCACCGGTCGATGGTGGACCACCATTTTCTTGATAACACTGAACTACTAGAGCCTCTTCGTTATAACTTGGTATTCAGTAAGAAAACCCGTGATATTATCCCATTGCCTGCACCTGCTTTGTTTGATTCTCATGCCAAGAACAGATACACCGTCATGCCTGTGGACATTGTTGCCTATCGGAATGCCCGAGCTGCACTAGAGGAGGAGCCCCAGGAGTGGGACGCTCAGGTGCCGCCACCACAGCACTTTTACATGGGACCGGATGGCTACTACGGGTGGTGATTACCAAGCTTGGACAAAAGCCTAAGCTTGGGGGAGTACGTATTTCCAGCGACATTACATTCATGTTCGCACACTTCATTCCAGTTGTCGGTGTCCACACTTTTTCATTGTATCATCCTTGTTAGTTTTATTTTTCTCGCTTTCTTCTTGTGTGTTTTGAAAAACTTTGAGAAAATCCAAAAATATTTCTCGCTTCTTTTCGTCTTTCCTTTTTAGTTTAATTTAGTTGTAGTATTAAAAGAAAACCCAAAAAGATTTCTCATTTCTTCTTTTACTTGTTGGGAGCTCTCTTGTGTAAATAGTTTTTCTCGTTCTTGTTTTTCTTTCTTTGCTTTCTTCAAGAAAAACTAAAAACTCCAAAAATATTTCAGTGTGTTTCTTTGAAATTCTTTTCCTTTCTTTTTGTTGAGTCGTACCAAGGGGAAGACCACGGTGAAAATGTTGAGTGGCTCTCATATGCATTATTGTTGATCTAACGGAGAGCACATGTTATTTTGTCTTCTCCTCTGAATAAAATGTTGCAGATTCCAGCTTAGTCCACGGCACCCTTGCACTATTATTATTTTCATATCATTCGGTCATGCAAGTGAAAGGCAATAATGACGATATATGATGAAGTGACCGTGGTAGGGAAAAGTGGGTATGAACTCAACTTGTTTTTGTTTTTGTAAATATGTTTAACCCGGTATCCATGATTTAGCATATTATGATTAAACAGGTTTGCAATGACAATTAGAGATTATAGTTTCTCATGCCATGCTTAAGTAGCTAGGAGTGGATAATGATTTATCTTGAGTGTCAACATGCATCAAAATGATTGTGATGTAGTATGATGATATGGTATCCTCCTCTGAATGTTTCAAGTGGCTTGACTTGGCACATGTTCATGCATGTAGTTGAATCAAAACCAACATGGCCTCCACGATATTTATGTTCATGGTGTTTATATCCAACTCATACTAGTATTCAATGTAGATTATTCATAATGCATGTTCATGAACGTTTTCGCTCTCTAGCTGGTCGCTTCTCAACCTATTTGCTAGCCTCTACCTGTACTAAGCGGAAATACTGCTTTTGCATCAAAATCCTTAAACCAAAGTTATTCCAGATGAGTCCATTATATCTACCTATATGCGGTATTATCCTGCCGCTCCAAGTAAATTTGCATGTGCCACCTCTAAAATTTCAAATGAACACCTGTTTTGTGTGCCTCGACCGCTCATGGAGCGACAGGGGGTGGTCAGTATCTTCCATGCTAAGCGGGTTATTCTCATGATGAGTGTTTATTCACCCGTCCTTGCACGAGAGGGGCCGGTAATAGGGATGCCCAGTCCCATGATAAAAAATTGCAAAAAATTAAACAAAACTCCCCCGGGACTGTTGTTGGTATGGAAGGCACCCGTGGATTCGGCTAGCCATGGCTTGCATTTGTTGGTGGAGGGGGATTAAACTTTACTTTTATCACTTGGGAATCCCCGCTAATGTGTTTAGCATGGAAGGTATTGAAAACTCTTGGGCGTGACGTTGATAGGAAGGGTGTACCTCCCAAAATTATATTTTCCTCTGATTTAAGCTTCGAGCTCTGGCACCTCTGCAAATCCCTGCTTCCCTCTGCGAAGGGCCTATCTATTTACTTTCATTTTATTTTTATTTTATGTTGAGTCACCACCTTCTCAAACAAGCGCTAGTCCTGAGAGCACTATTGTCATCCTCATGCATTGTGAATAGTTAATGTTGAATGCATCATGACTGGATCTCTTCTACCATGAATTACAATGTTTAGTCGCTGCTTGAACTTTGGAGGTGCTCTGCATTTATGGCTTGCGGTCTCAGAAAGGGCTAGCGAGATACCACTGTTGTCATATTATATCATGATTGTTTTGACAAAGTGTTGGCATTTGAAATATTTTATTATTGCTTGCTAGTTGATTATGCCATTGATATGAGTGAATATAATTTCTAAGAGTTATTGTTTGCATGGTTAGTCATGATCTTTGCTGAAAACCTGGGTGCTATTTAAGCATATCTATGGAAACAAGAACAAAAGAGTTCGTAAAAGTTTTTCTTTATCATGTTCAGTTGGTCAACTGAACTGCTTGAGGACAAGCAATGGGTTAAGCTTGGGGGAGTTGATACGTCTCCATCGTATCTACTTTTCCTAACGCTTTTGCTCTTGTTTTGGACTCTAATTTGCATGATTCGAATGAAACTAACCCGGACTGACGCTGTTTTCAGTAGAACTATCATGGTGTTGTTTTTGTGCAGAAATAAAAGTTCTCTGAATTGGACGAAACTTTTTGGAGAATTATTTTGGAATAGATAAGAATTTCTGGAACCAAGACCCACTGGAGGGGGCCCCAGCTGCCCACTAGGCACCAGGGCGCGCCACCTCCCACTGGCGCGCCCTGGTGGGTAGTGGGGCACATGAGGCTCCGCTGACCCTAATTCCAACTCTATAAAATCCTTTTTTTGGATATAAAAAATTAGAGAGGAAGTTTCATCGCGTTTTACGATACGAAGCCGCTGCCACCTCCTGTTCTTCATCGGCATGCTAGATCTAGAGTCCGTTTGGGGCTCCGGAGAGGGGGATCTTCGGTCTTCGTCATCATTAACCATCCTCCATCACCAATTTCATGATGCTCACCCACGGGAGTGAGTAATTCCTTCGTAGGCTTGCTGGACGGTGGTAGTTTGGATGATAATCATCATGTAATCGAGTTAGCTTTGTTAGGGCTTGATCCCTAGTATCCACTATGTTTTGAGATTGATGTTGCTATGACTTTGCTATGCTTAATGCTTGTCACTAGGGCCCGAGTGCCATGATTTCAGATCTGAACCGTTTATGTTTTCACCATTATATCTATGTTCGTGATCCAATCTTGCAAGTTATGTGCACCTATTACATGTTATGATCCGTAAACCCCAAGGTGACAGCAATTAGGATACTTTCCGGTGATGACCGTATTTTGAGGAGTTCATGTATTCACTATGTGTTAATGCTTTGTTCCGGTTCTCTATTACAAGGAGGCCTTAATATCCCCAAGTTTCCTTATGGACCCTGCTGCCACGGGAGGGTAGGACAAAAGATGTCATGCAAGTTCTTTTCCATAAGCACATATGACTATTTACGGAATACATGCCTACATTATATTTATGATCTGGAGCTAGTTTTGTGTCGCCCTAGGTTATGACTATTATATGATGAATATCATCCAACAAAATCACCGATCCAATGCCTATGAGTTTGATACGTCTTTGTTGTATCTACTTTTCCTAACGCTTTTCCTGTTGTTTTGGACTCTAATTTGCATGATTTGAATGAAACTAACCCGGACTGACGTTGTTTTCAGCAGAACTACCATGGTGTTGTTTTTGTGCGGAAATAAAAGTTCTCGGATTGGAACGAAACTTTGCGGGGATTTTTTATAGAATAAAAGATAATTTTTGGAGCCAAGAACCACCAGAGGGGGCACCTGGGTGAGCACAACCCACCAGGGCGCGCCACCCCCTCCAGGCGCGCCCAGGTGGGTTGTCCCCACCTGGTGGCCCCGCAGACCACAAAACCGACGATATAAAATCCTATTTTTCCAGAAAAAATCAGGGAGAATGAATTATTGTGTTCACGAGACGGAGCCGCCGTCGTCTCCTGTTCTTCATTGGGAGGCCAGATCTGGAGTCCGTTTGGGGCTTCGGAGAGGGGGATCTTCGATCTTCGTCATCACCAACCCTTCTCCATCGCCAATTCCATGATGCTCCCCATCGGGAGTGAGTAATTCCTTCAAAGGCTCGCTGGTCGGTGAGGACTTGGATGAGATTCATCATGTAACCGAGTTAGTTTTGTTAGGGCTTGATCCCTAGTATCCATTATGTTCGGAGATTGTTGTTGCTATGACTTTGCCATGCTTAATACTTGTCACTTTGGGCCCGGGTGCCATGATTTCAGATCTGAACCGTTTATGTTATCACCATTGTATCTATGTTCTAGATACGATATTGCAAGTTATAGTCACCTACTACGTGTTATGATCTGGCAACCCCGGAGCGACAATAGTCGGGACACTTCCAGGTGATGACCGTAGTTTGAGGAGTTCATGTATTCATCGTGTGTTAATGCTTTGTTCTGGTTCTCTATTAAAAGGAGGCCTTAATATCCCTTAGTTTCCAATAGGACCCTGCTGCCACGGGAGGGTAGGACAAAAGATGTCATGCAAGTTCTTTTCCATAAGCACGTATGACTATTTACGGAATATATGCCTACATTATATTTATGAACTGGAGCTAGTTTTGTGTCGCCCTAGGTTATGACTGTTATATGATGAATATCATCCAACGGTTAGGTGATTTATGGGACCCCCTTGACAGTTCGCTTTGAATAAAACTCTTCCAGCAAGGCCCAACCTTGGTTTTACATTTGCCTCACCTAGCCTTTTTCCCTTGGGAGTCGCGCATCCCGAGGGTCATCTTTATTTTACCCCCCGGGGCCAGTGCTTGTCTAAGTGTTGGTCCAAAACTAGAGCACCGTGCGGGACCATCCCTTGGCAACTTGGGTTACATCGGTACCTGTACGCTTCGCTTATCCGGTGTGTCCTGAGAACGAGATACGTGCGACTCCTATCGGGATTGTCGACACATCAGGCGGCTTTGCTGGTTTTGTTCTACCATCGTCGAAATGTCTTGTAACCGGGATTCCGAGACTGATCGGGTCTTCCCGGGAGAAGGAATATCCTTCGTTGACCGTGAGAGCTTATAATGGGCTAAGTTGGGACACCCCTGCAGGGTATTATCTTTCGCCCGCGGTTATGTGGTAGATGGGAATTTGTTAATGTCCGGTTGTAGAGAACTTGACACTTGACTTATTTAAAATACATCAACCGCGTGTGTAGCCGTGATGGTCTCTTCTCGGCGGAGTCCGGGAAGTGAACACGGTTCTTGTGTTATGGTTGGGCGTAAATAGTTTCAGGATCACTTCTTGATCTCTTCTAGCTTCTCCACCGTTGTGTTGCTTCTCTTCTCGCTCTTGTTTGTGTATGTTAGCCACCATATTTTGCTTAGTGCTTGCTGCAGCTCCACCTCATTACCCCATCCTTTCCTACAAGCTTAAATAGTCTTGATCTCGTGGGTGTGAGATTGCTGAGTCCTCATGACTCACAGATTCTACCAAAACAGTTGCAGGTGCCGAGGATACCAGTGCAGGTGACGCAACTGAGCTCAAGTGGGAGTTCGACGAGGACCTTGGTCGTTACTATGTTTCGTTTCCTGTTGATCAGTAGTGGAGCCCAGTTGGGACGATCGGGGATCTAGCAGTTGGGTTATCTTCTTTTCTTTTGGCTTGACCGTAGTCGGTCTATGTGTGTACTCTGATTGATGTATGATTTATTTAAGTATTGTGTGAAGTGGCGATTGTAAGCCAACTCTCTTTATCCCATTCTTGTTCATTACATGGGATTGTGTGAAGATGACCCTTCTTGCGACAAAACCTACAATGCGGTTATGCCTCTAAGTCGTGCCTCGACACGTGGGAGATATAGCCGCATCGTGGGTGTTATAAGTTGGTAATCAGAGCCATCCCCGACTTAGGAGACCCCTGCTTGATCGAATCGCTGGCGTTGTTGAGTCTAGAACAAAAATGTTTTGAGTCTTAGGATTATATATATCGGAGAGTAGGATTCTTTTTACTCCTCAGTCCCTTCGTCGCTCTGGTGAGGCCTCCTGACGTAGAAGTTTTGACTTTTCTCTCCTCAAATTTCACTAAAAAAAATTTAGGATCACGCGGGTATCTTGGAATCGTTCCGATGGTTTTGTGACGAGAACATTGTTCTTGGTGCCTCCTGACATTTAGGGGTTGTGGCAGTGTCCCGGGGAGTCGAGCTCCGAGGTGTTGTCGTCACAATTTTATCGCTGCAGTTCTGGAATACCTGAGTTTCGCCGACATCGAAAATCTCTTTTATGCAGTGGTTGGTGAGATCACCTCGACGCCACCCAGTACTGGGGTGGGAGTTCGGGAGTATTGCCATAACTCGTATAACGGATGCTTTTCGAAGGTTGAGGTACACGATTTCCGGAGTTTTCTTGGTTATGTGTTGACGGATGGATACAGCTGGATCTAGGGATTGTTAGTTTGGGTGATATATTTTGTGTCCCTTGTATCCCCAACACCTGATTGCATAACCAGAAAGTTTTGGGAGTTTATAAGTGGGAATTCAAGTAGATCCTAGATTATCTTTCCAACAGACACATGATACGATATGGGATCTATCATACGTTTGTTTTTGCCTTATTCTGCAAGCCAAATCCTTTGTTTTGTTTTGAATTGTGGTATTCGAGTTGCTTCATTGTCAAGTGTTGATCCATACCTTCCCTAAACGGTGTTCTCATATTTCTATGGGAGTGCTAATCCTTCTTGATCTCTGAGGTTGTCATGTCAACTCTTTTCCAACCGGCGTGCTTCTCTTCAAGTGAATCCGATCATTTCAACATTCGCAAGATCACCTCTCAGTTTTCCCAATGTTGTTTGTTTCATTCGTCCCAAGTTGCCTTTGTTTTCCCGCCCTCCCACCCTTTTTCTTCAAGGACTCAGATTTCTTAATCAAGTATCCATCTTATAGATAGGAAGTCTCTCCATTCTTTTCCGTAAATGTTCTTATCCGGTGATTCTCAGGAAGATACTAACGGAGCCTTAACTTCATCATTATTTGTTCTCTTTCTTCTCTGGTGGTTTCAATTCAAGCTTGCGGTGTTGATCATATTCATTTCCTTGTTTCAAATGCTTTCTCATGCCGATGCAGCTCGTAATCATTCACCTCTTGCTATTCATTTGTTCCGGAGTGTTGAACATATCTCAGAAGATTCGTGCTTTCCATTCTCAACCCGTTCAAGGGATTTTGAGGTTGTTATCTCATTCAAGCCATTTAATTCAACCGGTGTAATCTCTCTTTCAAGCAATCTTTCCAACGGTGTATCTTTTGAGTGGGCCCTAACCCACAGGTCTTTTCCCAGGATCTTACCCAACTCTTCTAATTCTTTCCGGAGTTATTCTCAAATTCATTGCAAAGTTTGACGTAAGAATGAATTATCATCAGTCAAATGTCTTTCTCCAAGATCTTTCAAATTCTTTTCATTGTTGGTTCAATCTTTCTAATTGTCATTCTGGAGTGCCTCAATAATTCGTGGTGGTGTTTCTCGTCATCATTCTCAACATTTCAAGACTGAAGAAGAGTTTCTCTTCAATCTAATCCGTTCTCTCAAAGATGCGTGGTTCTAACTTGTTGCCATCCTCTCATAATTGTTTTGATTGTGAGAATTCTTTTCACCCATCAGGAGCAATTCAGGAGTCTTTTCAGCTTGATTCTCCGGAGCCATCATCTCAGAATTATTCATTCTCAGCTTTTAGATCTCATTCTCCAAATCTTACCGGTGCATCATTCAAATATCCTCTAATCAGTTCATGATCTTTTCGTTCTCATGTGTCTAAATTCTGTCAAGTATCTTTATTCGTTTTCTAATTCTTCTCAGTGAATTGTGCCTTTGCTACTTTCATTTCCAATTCTTACGGTGGTTCGTTCAAGAGTTCTCTTCCTTGGTTATCATATCAATTCATTCTTTCTTTCCAATCCTACCGGCGGATCGTTGAAGACTTTTCTCAAGTTTGGCTATATCTCTTCAATCTTTTCAAGAAGAATAAGTAGTATGCCAAATCCATTGCTTGTCATCAATTTAATTGGTGAAGGATGAGCATAATGTAATTCTTATACTTGTTTCATCGAGTAAATTCAATTCCTTATTCCGGAGGTTCATCAAAATTCTTGATTTCATTTGTTCATCTTTCTTTCCGGAGTTCCAAGTTTTCTCGGTTATATCATTTCAAAGCTTCATCTTATCACTGCAAGGCTTCACCTTGTGTTTTCAACTTCTCATTCTTTCTATCATCCTTTTTTACTGGAGTTCTTCATGGAGTTTCTTCATGGTGGTTCATCAAGGATTTAATTCATTCTCGAAGTGTTCTCAAGATTTTTGTTGGAAGAGCTCAAATATTCTTCTTCCTGCATTCCAAAGTGCAATTCTTCCTACCTTATCTTTTGAGGTGGTCTTATGTCATTCTTGACAATTTCACTTCGTGTTTCATGATTCGCAAGTTGTTAAGAATGAGATTTTTAAACCCATCATTTTTCTCTTCGTTCAGGAGATCCTTTGCAACCCATCAATCTCTTCATTGGAGTTATCTTGGGGTTATATTTCACCTAAAGCCTTCCATTGGGAATGTTGCTATTCGTGGTGCTTATCAATGATCCAAGTTTTTCTCCTATTCTCTAGGCGAATCAAGTTTTCATCTCCGTGTTGCTCTCAAGCAATCAATTGTTTTCCGTAGTGGCATGTATTCACCTCTAAGTTTTGAGTTGTTTTCCATAAGCCCACAACAAGCTTATTCTTTTCGCTGTTGAGTTTTCCAACAACTCCGTTCTATCCTTCTTTTAAGGATGCTCTCTCAAATTCACTTGAGGTACAACATGTTGTTTTCTTCTTCGTTCTTTTCATTGCATTCCTTCATGTCTACCGGAGGCATTGTGATATTGCTCTATTCGACCCATCTTCTTGTTTTGTCAAGATCATCTTCTTTCCTTGCTTATCCATTTAACCGGAGTGTTGTGTCATCTCTTCAATTTCTTTTCATCTTATCAAGTTTCCTTCTCTTTTTCAACCGGAGTGCTGTCAAAATTATGTCATTCTTGTTCCTTGGCTATCTCGTTATACCGGTGTGGTTTCATATTCTTTTGGTTCGTTAAGCCCTTGTTTCATGTCTTTCAACCCACAAGGTTCTCATAATGTTCCTTGTTCCCCTTTTCTAACGGAGTGTTTGTAATCTCATTCATCTCCGTTGTATTCTTTTCTCAAAATTGTTTAACCTCTCAAGGTTCTTTGGTTTCACTCGTTTGTCAAAGAAGCAACTTAGCTTTACCTCTTCTCTTCCTCTTCCATTTTTCTCCGGTGCCATCCTAGATCTCGGGACGAGATCCTCTTGTAGTGGTGGAGTGTTGTAACGCCCCGAGACCGACGCTCCAGACGCCTTCCATCTTTTTTCGTTATCGTTGGGTGTATTTATTTGTTTGTTGCATTCATCATCGCATCATCCGCATTGCATCCGCATGTTTTCATAAAACTTGCATGTGCTCGTAGTTGCCGCTCCTCGCTTTGTCTCCGTTGACCTTTTGTCAGGCCCCTTGTCTTTGTCGACCTCTCTCAGACCCCCCTCTCGTGCGCGTCCAAAAACTTCCCCGAACTCGATCCGGGCGGTCGTGACCGTTGGAGTCAGATCATCCCCAAACATCTATAAAACATCTCCGTTTTCTTAATTGGACTCCCTAGCCTATTTTTTCTCGACCGTCCGATTTAATCGGAGGGTCCAAACTTAGCCCTCCTTTTCTATATATATAGTCCTATTGGCCTAACCCTAAAACCTAGGCTTCTTGTCCCATCGTGCCGCCACCCGCTCAATCCCCATCGGGATCACCCACAGCCAACCACCATCCTCCCGTGCCTCCCTCGTTTTCCTCGGCGCCGCCGCCACCCCGATCCTCTTCCTTGGGATCCATCCCCGTCCAACCATCACCCGGCCTCTGCTCGATCCACCCCATCCCTCGAGCCAGGAGCTCGTCCTCGACCCGAGCCACTTCTCCCGCTGGAAATCGAAGCCACCGACCAGGACCCCTTCGTCCTCCAGCAGCAACCAGGAGCTCAAGCCCCCTCCACTCTGTCCATGGCGCCCTCGCCCCGAGCACACAGGAACGTGCCCTTCCTCCTTGCTATTCCTTCCCTCCTCACGCTGCTCCTCCCTGACCGTGCCTTCCCCGTCCGTTGTTCCTCGCAGGGAACCATGGCTGCCGCCTGGAGCAGCAGCAGCGCCCGAGCGCTCCTCCACCTCGCGCCGCCGTCCTCGCCGCCCTGGCAACCACGGCCACGCCTTCGCGCCTCCGACGACCGTCCTCGTTGTCGCCAGCAACCCCAGGCAGGCCCCGTCGCGCCCATGCCATCTCCCTCGCCGTCTCCTTCTTATTCACTTCCCCGTTTTCTTCTCTGAATTCCCCTGCACCGTTCTGCAGGCAACAGCGAATGTCGTGGACACCAACCGCCAAGCCGTCGCCTTCCTCCGCCGCCCTTGCCTGTTCTCGGCCGATCCCGCCGCCAGGGCCCCGTCCCTGCCGCCGGCACACCCAAGTCCCGCCGCCGCCGCCGTTCCCCTGGCATGGCGCCTCGGCCTCCTCTGCTTCCCGCTCGCCCGCTCGTTGACCGCATCGACCTCCCCCGCTCCATCTCGTGGACCGCAAGGCGTGCCCATGCAGCGCGTCTCCAGATCCGGCCCAGCTAGCCTGGCTTCGGCCCAGCGCCCCCCCTTCCGGCCTCACCTCACCTCCGACTGGGCCTTGCCCCATGGTGAGAGCCCAGCCCAGCGCCCAGCTATTCAGACGTCATGTTTTTTTCCTGTCCAGCGATTTTAGCATTTATCCTGAGATAACAGATTTACAGTTTGGACCCCGAGCTTCATGCATATAATAACTCATGATCTATGCAGCATATGTAAAAACTTCATATGTGAAACTTTCTTAGAATTTTGCCTAGTTTCATAATATACCACTTTCATCCATGTTTAAAATGATGTTTGCAATTAATTTGCTAAATGCCATGCTAAAATGTTTTATTTCTTAACTAAATAACCGTAGCTCCGAATTTGATAAACTTTATATGTAAATGGGGTAGAAAAATGCCTAGTTTAACATGGTGCATTTTATTTTGCTATTTAACAACACTAAAATTGTGTTTAGGGCAGAACAGTAGCAAATTCGAAATATGCATACGAGGATTTTCCGGAATTGTTGTTTGTTATTCCGGCCTCATTTAAACTTGCCTAAATAGGTAGTTTTCATATGCTTCACCTCTTGCCATGTTTAATAACATTTAATATTGTTGGGTACATAAACAAGAGAGAACTAAATAATTGATGTGGTATTTCGTCAATATGCATTGAGCTCCACTTAATTTGCAGTGTTGTTTGTTGCACTTTGCCATGCCATGCCTCATTAAATCGGACATGCATCATACTTGTTTGTGCATCATGCCATGTGTATGTGGTGGTTGTTTACTATGTTGTTTGTTTCTTTCTGGTTTGCGTCTCTCGTTAGCTTCGGTTTCGTTCCGGAGTTGTGAGGATTCGTTCGACTACGTCCGTTTGTCTTCTTCATGGATTCGATCTTCTTCCTAGCGGGATCTCAGGCAAGATGTCACGACCGGTTTTTCAATAAAATATTTATTGAGAGACCAATCCCTTTTACGGACCAGTAAAGAAGAATTCCTTCTCACTGGTAGACAATATCTTGGTCACAGAAGAAAAATACCAGGGGTACTGAATATAATACAAGGTTGAGCGGAGACTGCTCAACAATTTATTACATGTACGCCGATAAAACACGATGGCGGATAGGGTGGCATAACTACTAACTCATGATAACAACGGTGGTGAAAATATCACCGCGAAGCGGGTGATATGACTCCTGAAAACTACAGCTCTTCGAGCGTCGGGGTGAAGCTCGAGGAGATCTATTGCGGGTGGCGGAAGCGTATATAATACAAGTGACCAATATCCAGGATCGCACGGGACTGACTGGGATTCCTCTAGGCGTCGGACTCACTATCAAACTCTTCATCCATGAGATCGCCTTCGTCAACATCTGGCCAAATCAACAAGCCAGGTGAGTACTATGAAAGTACTCGCAAGACAGTTCGGACATAAGATATAACAAATGTAGACATGATGCCTATGAACAGGTTAACAGGTGCACTCAGACATAGAGATAATACTGCACGGGAAATAAAAGAGAAGTCGGGCAGTAGTCCTCCCGAAATCCCAAAATAATATACTGGGTGCCAAACGAGGGTCTGAATGACTCCTCGAGAGGAAAATGCAAGAATAACAATGCCGCAGTCGGGCGTCAAGGCGACACCACATAAAGGGCTTATAATAGGAAATAAAAGGCAGTGCGTGCCACAGTCGGACGTCTGAGCGACATCACATAAAGGGCTTATATTGAAAGTAAAAGACAAACATGCCACAGTCGGACGTCTGAGCGACATCACATAAAGGGCTTGTATTGAAAGTAAAAGACAAACATGCCACAGTCGGACGTCTGAGCGACATCACATAAAGGGCTTCTATTGAAAGTAAAAGACAAACATGCCACAGTCGGACGTCTGAGCGACATCACATAAAGGGCTTATATTGAAAGTAAAAGACAAACATGCCACAGTCGGACGTCTGAGCGACATCACATAAAGGGCTTACATTCATAACTTAGTAGTTCATGAATTTTTAAATCATATCAAGAGAATAATCAAGCATGAGATAAACAACAGGGTTAGTCCATCCACAGGAATAACGTTCAGCCAAGTTTACTACTCACGCTCGCTTACCGGAAAGAAAAATATACCACGAGGTTATGACATAGACATGGATACGCTGATCACGTTACTTGACCATGGATACGATGACTCGGAAGGATTTGACTCTGCAGAGTTTGTACTTTAACCACAGCCAACGGATTTCAGTAGTCACGGGGACTAGTTCCGTTTACGGTGTTTTGGAAGAAACACATCTAACCAGTACACACCCATTCAACATTCCGAAGCCAGGAATCACCCTCGGCAACGTTCAAGAAAAAACCTTGAGACGGGGAGGCTACAACCTCGCGTAGCATGGGATCAAAATTTCTATACGCGCGCTCTAAGGGGCGCCCCCCTCTCGATCCCAACCGGAAACACCCATGCCCCCTGACCGGATGACTGGCTTTAATCCAGGGCCATGGAACCCTCATCCCGGCCCCTCTGTTTGGTGTGTACACGGAAAGAGGTTACCAACTTACTAAACCGCATTCTGGCAGAAAACATGTGGTAGCACGGAAGGGGGAAGAACGATAACGTGACTCCGTCCACGTTAACGTCGGAATTAATCGGATGACGTAAGGCTGGCATGCTACAACAGTACCAACTTACTGCCCTTCATGTCACCACATGACTAGGCCATCTCTCATCAGAGATCACAGTAACTTTGGAACACACGGGTAGTTGCCTCACATGCAACGAGATACTCACCGATACTCATATGCCATGCACAACCTTTCACGCAAACATGCAAAACACCTATCATATCAAAGGTTCAAACATGCTTGCCTGGTTCGGAGAAGTCGGAGTCTAGCTCGGCGAAGTTCGCGGCTCCGTCACCTCTCCCGGAACCTACGGTATAGCGAAAAATGCATACTAACGTGAAAATCAACGCGTGCATAAAAGTTGTTCCAAATTTTTTTCAAATAAATCCCATAAAAAACTAGACAAAATTATAAGACTGTCAGAAAAAGAATCACTCAAAAATCACTTTTTATTAAAAAGTTATAAGGGTTTCTGTCCAGGGACTCATCTGTAATGAAACAGAAAAGTTCCAGGGGCTAAACTGAGAAAACAGAAAACGGTTCGAATAGAAACGCGCCAGCCCACAGAGAAAACGTACTCTGCCCGAAGGCGCCAACAGAAAACGCTTCGGGGGAGAAAGAAGAGAGGCTGACGTGGGGGGTCCACATGTCAGGTTTGAAAAACCTCGCCGGCGCCCGAAGGCTGCGGTGGTTGCCGGCGTCGAACCACGGCGAGTCAGGGAGATCGGAGTGTACCAAGAGTATCAGCGTGTCCTTCCGCGTCGGTGGGTGGTGGACTTGGGCGTCGGAGAGCACCACGTCGACGGCGACACTTTCTCCGGCGGACGGCGGCTCGGGTGATGGTGGGGAACTCCGGTGGTGTGCTGCAAACTTCGAATTGAAGCGCGGGTCAGAAGGAGGAATGCACTAGAGATCTACTGGCAAGAGATGGGAGGCAGAGGTGCACGCACGGGAGCGAATCGAGCTGGATCCCGTGGCGGGTCGTGGCGGCCGAAGTTGGGGAAGGAGACTCCCTCGGGGCTCTTCCAGTGGCTAGGCGGGGTCTTGGTGGAGTGCAGAGGTGGTGTGGGTACTAGCTGGAGCTCGGGGCCTCTATTTATATGCGGCTCGAGGGGGTGGCCGTGAATGGAGAATCTCCGGCGAGCGATTACGGCGAGGCAGTGGCTTGGCAGAGGGTTTAGGTGGCCAGGCAGCACCAGTGAGAGTTACTGGTCCTGTTCCACTGCTAAACTCGGTCGGGCATAGCGTAATGGCGTCGGTCCACGGTGGGGTGGTCACACGGGCACGACGGCGGCAGAGAGCGCGCTCCACGCCCAGCGGTTCACGACGAGGGTGGCAGCGCGCACGGGGGAGTGGAAGACCACGCGGCGGCCTCCGGTGGCTTGGGCGGCGCTGGGTGGCGCCGTCTGCGTTGCGCCTCGCTCTGGTGGCCGCAAAGCCACCGCTGGCGTCGGTCACGGGGCGGCGCACCTCTTCCAGCTCGTCGCCGACGCCCGCAAGCATCCAGGCGCTCGTGCGGTGCAGAGGACAAGGGGGAGGGGACAGGAAACACGGCGACGCCGGGGCACTGGTGAGATCGACAACAGACACTGAAGAAACGACAGTGGTTCAAACACTGTTAACTGAATTTGACTGAACATGACATTGACAGTGCTCTGAAGGTGTTCGATGAAATGATTTGGTGTGAAGAAATTTTTTCCTGGAGCTGGGACTTGGTGAGGTGACCTCTCAATGCACCCAGATGCTGCCTGATTTTTCTCAGAATTTTTGGAGAAGGATTTGAATGAATTTCATCAAATTTGGCAAATCTGGTCCAAACTTGCAGCAAGTATAGTTTGAAAAATTTGAACTGGAGACCAATGGATCTTCATGGATCTTGGTTGAGGGTTCAAAGGACTAGCTAGGGAAATTGGTTTGGAGACAAAACTCAAAGCAGAAAGGGTAGCTCCTTTGAAAACCTCCAAGGATCAAGATAGAAGGCATAAATTGTTTTTGATAAGATATAAATGGAAATAATTATATGGAGAGGTTCAACTTTCTGTAGTTGAGGTACATCATGATTCAAAGGTGGGGAAAGGTTTGTGGAAGAGGATTTGCACATAGGTCATGGCAAGAGAGATTTGTTGAAAGTGGAAAAAGATTATTCCAAAAGCTATAGGGCTTTTTAAAGAAATTTTCAAAGGACATTTTTCCAAGAGAAAAGCATTTTGGTATAAGTCCAAATAAAAAGAAAGAACCTCCAAGACCAAAATCATGTCTTGGGTGAATCCAAATAAAACACTTGTCAATAAGAAAAATATCTTGAGAGGAAGGGTTCTTTTGAAGAAAAATTTAAATCACCTCCCCCAAGTCAAAAATAAATTTTTTGAAAAATCCAAATAAATTTTGGGTGTCACAACACCTACCCCCTTAGGAAAAATCTCGTCCTCGAGATTTCAGCTGATCCTCAAATAGGTATGGATACTCTGCCTAGAGAAAATCTTCCCTTTCCCATGTAGCTTCATCCTCAGTGTGGTTGCTCCACTGAACTTTGAAAAATTTTGTCGTTTTCTGACGGGTCCTTCTTTCAGACTCTTCCAAAATTTTCACTGGCCGTTCTCTGTAGGTGAGGTCTGGTTGTATATCAATGCTTTCATGAGATACATGCTTCTCCGGCTTACTTACACATTTTCTCAATTGTGAGACATGGAACACGTCATGGACGTCTGACAGCTCCTTGGGTAAGTCTAGTTTGTAGGCCATTGTGCCTCTTCATGCCTCTATACAGAATGGTCCGATAAATCTCGGGGCTAGCTTCCCCTTAATTTTGAACCATTGCAGGCCCCTCATAGGAGACACTCGAAGGTATACGGAATCACCGGGTTCAAAGCTGACCTCACAATGTTTTTGATCGTACTAGCTCTTTTGTCGGGTTTGCGCTGTCTTGAGTCTGTCCCTGATCTGCTTAACTTTCTCCTCGGCCTCTTTAAGCATGTCTGGGCCGAAGATACGGCTGTCACCTATTTCTGACCAATTCAGTGGGGTACGACACCCCCGTCCGTACAATGCTTCAAAGGGTGCCATTTGTAAGCTGGCTTGGTAACTGTTGTTGTAAGCAAACTCGGCATACGGCAAACTCTCTTCCCAACTGGATCCATAGGTGAGCACACAGGCTCTCAGCATGTCCTCTAGGATTTGGTTCACACGTTCCGTTTGTCCATCAGTCTGAGGGTGGTACGCTGTACTGAAAGCTAGTTGCGTGCCCAGAGCTTGTTGCAGGTGATCCCAAAATTTGGAGACAAATTGGGTGCCTCGGTCGGATATTATAGTCTTTGGGACTCCATGCAAACAAACTATACGGGAGAGATAAAGCTTGGCCAGCCTTTGTGTGGAGTAGGTAGTCTTCACGGGAATGAAGTGAGCAACCTTGGTTAGTCGGTCTGTAATGACCCATATGGCGTCATTTCCGCGTTGTGATCGAGGTAGTCCGACGATGAAGTCCATTCCTATTTCATCCCATTTCCACTCCGGTATCCTGTTTGGCTGAAGTAGCCCTGCTGGCTTTTGATGTTCGGCCTTGATGCGCTGACATGAATCGCAACAAGCAATAAATGCGGCTATATCTCTTTTCATACCGTGCCACCAAAATCTTTCCTGAATGTCTTTGTACATTTTGGTTCCTCCAGGGTGGATTGAATATGGGGCGGTGTGGCTCTCGGTTAGGATTTGTTGCTTGAGTTCCTTAATGTTAGGTACGCAAAGTCTGTCTCCGTACCATAATATTCCTTCATTGTCTGTGACGAACTCTGCAGCTTTGCCAAGGCTCATTTTCCTCTTTATTCCTTCGATGCTGGGGTGCCCTTGTTGAGCCTTCTTAATTTGTCCCACAAGGGTGGGCTGTATCTCCAGATTTGATGCGGTGCCCTCAGAGACTAACACCATGTTGAGTCTAGTGAACTCTTGCTGAAACTCAGGCCTCAAGTTTCGTGGACTGTCGTCATCCGGGCTAGGGTTCCGACTAAGGGCATCAGCCACTACATTCGCTTTCCCTGGATGGTAGTGAATACCGACATCATAGTCCTTGACCAATTCCAACCAGCGTCGTTGGCGTAAGTTTAGCTCTGGTTGCGTGAAAATATATTTAAGGCTCTTATGGTCCGTATATATTTCACAGCGATTTCCCAACAGAAAGTGCCTCCACTCCTTGAGTGCATGTATGACTGCTGCTAGCTCCAAGTCATGTGTTGGGTAATTTTCCTCATGTTTCCGCAGTTGCCTGGAGGCATACGCGACAACTTTGCCATCCTGTATCAGTACACATCCGAGGCCTTTCCGAGATGCGTCACAATATACTTCAAAACTCTTGTGTATGTCTGGCACGGTTAAGACCGGTGCGGTTGTTAGCTTCTTCTTAAGCTCTTGGAAGCTTCTCTCGCATGCTTCCGTCCATACAAACTTCTTGTCTTTCTTGAGCAGTTGCGTCATTGGTTTTGCCACAGTGGAGAATCCTTCAATAAATCTTCTGTAATATCCGGCCATTCCAAGGAAACTCCGCACATCTGTCACGTTGGCGGGTGGCTTCCAGTCAAGCATGGCTTTGACTTTTTCTGGGTCTACGGCCACGCCTTCTTGGTTTAATATGTGGCCTAGGAAACCAACTTGCCTTAGCCAAAACTCACACTTGCTAAATTTGGCGTACAACTGATGTTTCCTTAATTCTCCCAAAACAATTCTGAGATGCTCAGCGTGCTCTTCCGGTGTCCTTGAGTAAACCAAAATATCGTCGATGAACACCACAACAAATTTGTCCATGAGTTTCATGAACACTTTGTTCATGAGGTGGACGAAATATGCGGGGGCGTTCGTTAGACCAAAATGCATCACTGTGAACTCATATAATCCGTATCTGGAGGTGAATGCTGTTTTAGGGATATCTTCTGCCCGTACTTTCAATTGGTGATATCCCGATCTCAAATCAATTTTTGAGAACACCTTGGCTTGTGTGAGCTGGTCAAACAAATCATTTATCCGCGGCATCGGATATTTGTTTTTGATGGTGACCATATTGAGAGCTCGATAGTCTATACACAATCTTAGTGTCCCATCCTTTTTCTTGGCGAATAATACTGGCGAACCCCAAGGTGAGGAGCTGGCTCGAATAAAACCTTTGTCCAGTAATTCCTTTATCTGCTCCTTCAATTCTACCAATTCTGAGGGTGCCATTCTATAAGGCTTCTTATAGATGGGAGCGGTGCCAGGTGCTAGTTCCATGCTGAACTCTATCTCTCGGTCTGGTGGCATGCCTGGTAGTTCTTCAGGAAATACGTCAGGAAACTCGCATACCATTGGAACTTTTCTTAGTTCTGAAATGTCCACTTTGTTCAATTTTGGTTGCCGTGACCGTGGCCTTTCTTGAGCTGTAACTTTTATTGTCTTGCCTTGATGGTGAGTGAGAATCACGGTCCGATTGAAACAGTCAATGAATCCTTTGTTGGTGGTCAACCAGTCCATCCCTAGGATGACATCCAGTCCTTTATTTTCCAACACGATGAGGTTAGCATGAAACTGTAGTCCTTCGAACTCAATGATTACTCCTTTGCAGTAACTCTGAGCGATATGCTTATTTCCGGGGGACTTGATGACCATAGACTTTTCCAAGGGAAGTATCAGAAAACCATGTTGCAAAACAAAATTCTTCGAAACGAACGAATGGGAAGCTCCAGA
Source organism: Triticum aestivum (assembly GCF_018294505.1). NCBI lineage: Eukaryota > Viridiplantae > Streptophyta > Magnoliopsida > Poales > Poaceae > Triticum > Triticum aestivum. The sequence goes on from NC_057805.1 coordinate 116,438,506, forward strand.
ATCAAACAAAACCGTGGCAGGTACTGTGTTGACAGGGAACGTACCGAGCACGATGTCTGGGGCATTCTGCGCTTCTTCCCTGGTCACATGGTTCAGGTGACCCTTCCTGTGGTTGTTGTTGGGATTGAAATTGTTGCGCTTGGGGGCTGGATGATTCCCACCATTGTTTGGCTTGGGGGCCGAGTTCCTTGGCTTTGGGCACTGTTTGGCATAGTGCCCCTCTTCACCACAAGCGTAGCAAGTGACCCCTGGACGGTACGTGAACTCCTTGTCCCTGGCATGAAACTGTCTGACTGGCCTTAGATCAATAGTCGTGGATTTCCTTGCTTCTGTCCTTGGAACCTCAGTCTTGCTTCGGTTGTTGCGAGCAAGAGTCGTCTTGTCCCTCTTTCTCTTACGGATATCTTCCAGACTACGGCGCTCATTTTCCAAGGTAATGGCCTTGTCAACCAGAGTTTTAAAATCCGGGAAAGTGTGTACAACCAGTTGGCATCTTAGTGCCGGTGTCAGGCCATCCAGGAATTTTTCCATCTTCTTGTTCTCTGTCATGTGCTCGTCATAGGCATAACGAGATAGCTAGGTAAACTGACCGTTGTATTCTGTCACTGACATGCCTCTTTGCTTGAGGTCGTCAAATTCTCTCTTCTTGATTTTTATGATGCTCCTGGGGATGTGTGCCCCACGAAAGCCTTCCTTGAACTCTTCCCAGGTGATGTTGTGTTCACTAGGATGCATGTGTAGGAAGTTTTCCCACCATGCTGCAGCTGCTCCAGTAAGGTAGTGTGGTGCATAAAGCACCTTCTCATTATCTGAACACTGGGCAATAATCAGCTTCCTTTCGATGTCACGAAGCCAATCATCGGCTTCCAGCGGCCTATCGGTGTGAGCAAACATTGAAGGGCGAGTCTTCTGTAACTCAGATAACTTGGAGTGTGGCTGGTACGGCTCACGGTGGTTTCCCATATTGATGACGTGGGTCATCATCTCTTGGTGCTGTTGCTGGCTTTGTTCGAAGAGACGGCATACTTGAGACAAGGCTGCTTCGCTGTCCTGTTGACTGGACTGTCCCTGAGTGAAGTTGTTGCTAGTCTGTGTCCCATAAACTCCTTCTGGCTGATTGGGCATGGAGCGAGTCCACGGGCGAGACATTTTTCCAGTCTGGGGGTATTATTTTGCAAAACTCATGAGAAGAACTGTGTGGCACAAGGGAAATCTTGCAAAGGCAAAAATTTAAAAGACCTCAAGATTTTTCGAAAAAGAACATAAACAATTTCGCACGGAGAAGAAACGCTTAACACAAATCTTACATGCGAAAAGCAAACACACGATACAGCACTCAGGATGTGCGTACACCATCCTGACATGTTATTTAGACTAGCACACCCCTCCGGAAAGCAGCGAACACACTAATACAAACTAGCGTACAGATAAAACACATTATACAAGCAGACATAACGCGCGGCTACTCGGCGCTCTCAGTCGGAGATGGTGACGATGTCCTTTCCTTTGCCGAGGGCAAGACTCACGGTGCAGGAGATTCAACCTCCACCTCCTCTCTAGCAGGCTCCTGGTGCGTAGCACTGCGCTGCGGTGATGGCGCGGGTGCGACAGGCGGTAGTGCGGGTGTGGCAGGCGGTGCAGCTCTGACTGGAGTAGGAGCGATGACTCGGTCGAACTCCTCAGTGGTAGGCAGACGGCGAGCAGTGGCCAAAATGGCCAGTGCATAAGATGCCGAGGAAGAGACGAATGTCAGTGGTGGTGCCGTGTGAAGAAGCTCCTTCCTGCAGGCAGGACCGCCCCGAACTAGGTCCATCCGGGCAGCCACAAGATCGTCCACGAGGTTGTCGAAAGACTCCTCCAGAGCCTTGAGATACTCCACAACCATCTCGATGGCTTCATCTCGCTCTCACCTATGGCAGGCGAATGCATAGTGACAAGTGTATGGCACATGGCATGGGAGGTAGCGGTAGCGACGAGTCTTCATCATAGGAAGAATGTCCCGAAGGCGAGCTATCGCCTCGCGGGCAGCCATCTGCATGGCATGCCTCTCCGTAGGCATGGCCCTTCCCACAAAACGGAAGTGGCGAGACGCAGAACGTCCTCCCTTGAATTGCACCACGGCTTGGTGCATAGACACGTCGTCGCTGAGCTTGTGCTGGTAAAGCGTGAACTCCGGACGAGTCGCTGGCCTGATCGCGAGCTTGGTGATGGAGACGAGGAGTTTGACAAACCCCTCGGGCACGTTAGTGAACACTCGAGTCTCGCAGTTGCTGCCAGCCATCTACAAAAGTAGGCAAAAATTCTGAGTAGTCAAGTCATAAATTTATGATGACCAACAGAAAATAGCTACATTTGCAAAATGCTGAAAAAGCACAAAAGACGCTAATAACCGATTAGCGATCGCACCTAGTGGCTTCCTACAGTCAGCCTAGCTCTGATACCAAGCTTGTCACGACTGGTTTTTCAATAAAATATTTATTGAGAGACCAATCCCTTTTACGGACCAGTAAAGAAGAATTCCTTCTCACTGGTAGACAATATCTTGGTCACAGAAGAAAAATACCAGGGGTACTGAATATAATACAAGGTTGAGCGGAGACTGCTCAACAATTTATTACATGTACGCCGATAAAACACGACGGCGGATAGGGTGGCATAACTACTGACTCACAATAAAAGCGGTGGTGGGTATGTCACAATGAAGTGGATGACATGACTCCTGAATCTAACTACTCTTCGAGCGTCGGAGTGAGGCTCGAGGATACTTATTGTGGGTGGCAGAAGCGTATATAATACAAGTGACCAATATCCAGGATCGCACGGGACTGACTGGGACTCCTCTAGGCGTCAGACTCACTATCTAACTCTTCATCCATGAGATCGCCTTCGTCAACATCTGGCCAAATCAACAAGCCAGGTGAGTACTATGAAAGTACTCGCAAGACAGTTCGGACATAAGATATAACAAATGTAAACATGATGCATATGAACAGAGTAATAAAGCGCACTCAGATAATAAAATAGCTATGCATGGGAAATAAAAAGGAAAGTCGGGCGGTAGTCCTCCCGAAATCCCAACGTAATGCTGAAGGCCAATCGAGTGTCTGAATGACTCCTCGGAAGGGTACAAATGAAATAACAATGCCGCAGTCGGGCGTCAAGGCGACACCACATAAAGGGCTTATAATAGGAAATAAAAGGCAGTGCGTGCCACAGTCGGACGTCTGAGCGACATCACATAAAGGGCTTATATTGAAAGTAAAAGACAAACATGCCACAGTCGGACGTCTGAGCGACATCACATAAAGGGCTTATATTGAAAGTAAAAGACAAACATGCCACAGTCGGACGTCTGAGCGACATCACATAAAGGGCTTACATTCATAACATAGTAGTTCATGAATTTTTAAATCATATCAAGAGAATAATCAGGCATGAGATAAACAACAGGGTTAGTCCATCCACAGGAATAACGTTCAGCCAAGTTTACTACTCACGCTCGCTTACCGGAAAGAAAAATATACCACGAGGTTATGACATAGACATGGTTACGCTGATCACGTTACTTGACCATGGATACGATGACTCGGAAGGATTTGACTCTGCAGAGTTTGTACTTTAACCACAGCCAACGGATTTCAGTAGTCACGGGGACTAGTTCCGTTTACGGTGTTTTGGAATAAACACATCTAACCAGTACACACCCATTCAACATTCCGAAGCCAGGAATCACCCTCGACAACGTTCAAGAAAAAACCTTGAGACGGGGAGGCTACAACCTCGCGTAGCATGGGATCAAAATTTCTATACGCGCGCTCTAAGGGGTGCCCCCCTCTCGGTCCCAACCGGAAACACCCATGCCCCCTGACCGGATGACTGGCTCTAATCCAGGGCCATGGAACCCTCATCCCGGCCCCTCTATTTGGTGTGTACACGGAAAGAGGTTACCAACTTACTAAACCGCATTCTGGCAGAAAACATGTGGTAGCACGGAAGGGGGAAGAACGATAACGTGACTCCGTCCACGTTAACGTCGGAATTAATCGGATGACGTAAGGCTGGCATGCTACAACAGTACCAACTTACTGCCCTTCATGTCACCACATGACTAGGCCATCTCTCATCAGAGATCACAGTAACTTTGGAACACACGGGTAGTTGCCTCACATGCAACGAGATACTCACCGATACTCATATGCCATGCACAACCTTTCACGCAAACATGCAAAACACCTATCATATCAAAGGTTCAAACATGCTTGCCTAGTTCGGAGAATTCGGAGTCTAGCTCGGCGAAGTTCGCGGCTCCGTCACCTCTCCCGGAACCTACGGTATAGCGAAAAATGCATACTAACGTGAAAACCAACGCGTGCATAAAAGTTGTTCCAATTTTTTTCAAATAAATCCCATAAAAAACTAGACAAAATTATAAGACTGTCAAAAAAAGAATCACTCAAAAATCACTTTTTATTAAAAAGTTATAAGGGTTTCTGTCCAGGGACTCATCTGTAATGAAACAGAAAAGTTCTAGGGGCTAAACTGAGAAAACAGAAAACGGTTCGAATAGAAACGCGCCAGCCCACAGAGAAAACGTACTCTGCCCAAAGGCGCCAACAGAAAACGCTTCGGGGGAGAAAGAAGAGAGGCTGACGTGGGGGGTCCACATGTCAGGTTTGAAAAACCTCGCCGGCGCCCGAAGGCTGCGGTGGTCGCCGGCGTCGAACCACGGCGAGTCAGGGAGATCGGAGTGTACCAAGAGTATCAGCGTGTCCTTCCGCGTCGGTGGGTGGTGGACTTGGGCGTCGGAGAGCACCACGTCGACGGCGACACTTTCTCCGGCGGACGGCGGCTCGGGTGATGGCGGGGAACTCCGGTGGTGTGCTGCAAACTTCGAATTGAAGTGCGGGTCAGAAGGAGGAATGCACTAGAGAGCTACTGGCAAGAGATGGGAGGCAGAGGTGCACGCACGGGAGCGAATCGAGCTGGATCCCGTGGCGGGTCGCGGCGGCCGGAGTTGGGGAAGGAGACTCCCTCGGGGCTCTTCCAGTGGCTAGGCGGGGTCTTGGTGGAGTGCAGAGGTGGTGTGGGTACTAGCTGGAGCTCGGGGCCTCTATTTATAGGCGGCTCGAGGGGGTGGCCGTGAACGGAGAATCTCCGGCGAGCGATTACGGCGAGGCAGTGGCTTGGCAGAGGGTTTAGGTGGCCAGGCAGCACCAGTGAGAGTTACTGGTCCCGTTCCACTGCTAAACTCGGTCGGGCATGGCGTAATGGCGTCGGTCCACGGTGGGGTGGTCGCACGGGCACGACGGTGGCAGAGAGCGCGCTCCACGCCCAGCGGTTCACGACGAGGGTGGCAGCGCGCACGGGGGAGTGGAAGACCACGCGGCGGCCTCCGGTGGCTTGGGCGGCGCTGGGTGGCGCCGTCTGCGCTGCGCCTCCCTCTGGCGGCCGCAAAGCCGCCGCTGGCGTCGGTCACGGGGCGGCGCACCTCTTCTAGCTCGTCGCCGACGCCCGCAAGCATCCAGGCGCTCGTGCGGTGCAGAGGACAAGGGGGAGGTGACAAGAAACACGGCGACGCCGAGCACTGGTGAGATCGACAACAGACACTGAAGAAACGACAGTGGTTCAGACACTGTTAACTGAATTTGACTGAACATGACATTGACAGTGCTCTGAAGGTGTTCGATGAAATGATTTGGTGTGAAGAAATTTTTTCCTGGAGCTGGGACTTGGTGAGGTGACCTCTAAATGCACCCAGAGGCTGCCTGATTTTTCTCAGAATTTTTGGAGAAGGATTTGAATGAATTTCATCAAATTTGGCAAATCTGGTCCAAACTTGCAGCAAGTATAGTTTGAAAAATTTGAACTGGAGACCAGTGGATCTTCATGGATCTTGGTTGAGGGTTCAAAGGACTAGCTAGGGAAATTGGTTTGGAGACAAAACTCAAAGCAGAAATGGTAGCTCCTTTGAAAACCTCCAAGGATCAAGATAGAAGGCATAAATTGTTTTTGATAAGATATAAATGGAAATAATTATATGGAGAGGTTCAATTTGCTGTAGTTGAGGTACATCATGATCCAAAGGTGGGGAAAGGTTCGTGGAAGAGGATTTGCACATAGGTCATGGCAAGAGAGATTTGTTGAAAGTGGAAAAAGATTATTCCAAAAGCTATAGGGCTTTTTAAAGAAATTTTCAAAGGACATTTTTCCAAGAGAAAAGCATTTTGGTATAAGTCCAGCTGAAAAGAAAGAACCTCCAAGACCAAAATCATCTTGGGTGAATCCAAATAAAACACTTGTCAATAAGAAAAATATCTTGAGAGGAAGGGTTCTTTTGAAGAAAAATTTAAATCACCTCCCTCAAGTCAAAAATAAATTTTTTGAAAAATCCAAATAAAATTTTGGGTGTCACACAAGATGACCATACCCTCGAAATCACTTCTATCTTTGCTTGCTAGTTGTTCGCTCTATCGCTATGTTGCAGTACCTACCACTTGTTATATCATGCCTCCCTTATTGCCATGTCAGCCTCTAACCTTTTCACCCTTCCTAGCAAACCGTTGCTTGGCTATGTTACCGCTTTGCTCAGCCCCTCTTATAGCGTTGCTAGTTGCAGGTGAAGATTAAGTTTGTTCCTTGTTGGAACATGGATATCATGAACTTTGTTGGGATATCACAATATCTCTTATTTAATTAATGCATCTATATACTTAGTAAAGGGTGGAAGGCTCGGCCTTATGCCTGGTGTTTTGTTCCACTCTTGCCGGCCTAGTTTCCGTCATGCCGGTGTTATGTTCCTTAATTTTGCGTTCCTTACGCGGTTGGGTGATTTATGGGACCCCCTTGACAGTTCGCTTTGAATAAAACTCTTCCAGCAAGGCCCAACCTTGGTTTTACATTTGCCTCACCTAGCCTTTTTCCCTTGGGAGTCGCGCATCCCGAGGGTCATCTTTATTTTACCCCCCCGGGCCAGTGCTTGTCTAAGTGTTGGTTTAAAACTAGAGCACCGTGCGGGACCATCCCTTGGCAACTTGGGTTACGTCGGTACCTGTACGCTTCGCTTATCCGGTGTGTCCTGAGAATGAGATACGTGTGACTCCTATCGGGATTGTCGACACATCGGGCGGCTTTGCTGGTTTTGTTTTACCATCGTCGAAATGTCTTGTAACCGGGATTCCGAGACTGATCGGGTCTTCCCGGGAGAAGGAATATCCTTCGTTGACCGTGAGAGCTTATAATGGGCTAAGTTGGGACACCCCTGCAGGGTATTATCTTTCGCCCGCGGTTATGTGGCAGATGGGAATTTGTTAATGTCCGGTTGTAGAGAACTTGACACTTGACTTATTTAAAATACATCAACCGCGTGTGTAGCCGTGATGGTCTCTTCTCGGCGGAGTCCGGGAAGTGAACACGGTTCTTGTGTTATGGTTGTGCGTAAGTAGTTTCAGGATCACTTCTTGATCTCTTCTAGCTTCTCGACCGTTGCGTTGCTTCTATTCTCGCTCTTGTTTGCGTATGTTAGCCACCATATTTTGCTTAGTGCTTGCTGCAGCTCCACCTCATTACCCCATCCTTTCCTACAAGCTTAAATAGTCTTGATCTCGTGGGTGTGAGATTGCTGAGTCCTCATGACTCACAGATTCTACCAAAACAGTTGCAGGTGCCGAGGATACCAGTGCAGGTGACACAACTGAGCTCAAGGGGGAGTTCGACGAGGACCTTGGTCGTTACTATGTTTCGTTTCCTGTTGATCAGTAGTGGAGCCCAGTTGGGACGATCGGGGATCTAGCAGTTGGGTTATCTTCTTTTCTTTTGGCTTGACCGTAGTCGGTCTATGTGTGTACTCTGATTGATGTATGATTTATTTAAGTATTGTGTGAAGTGGCGATTGTAAGCCAACTCTCTTTATCCCATTCTTGTTCATTACATGGGATTGTGTGAAGATGACCCTTCTTGCGACAAAACCTACAATGCGGTTATGCCTCTAAGTTGTGCCTCGACACGTGGGAGATATAGCCACATCGTGGGTGTTATAAGTTGGTAATCAGAGCCATCCCCGACTTAGGAGCCCCCTGCTTGATCGAATCGCTGGCGTTGTTGAGTCTAGAACAAAAATGTTTTGAGTCTTAGGATTATATATATCGGAGAGTAGGATTCTTTTTACTCCTCAGTCCCTTCATCGCTCTGGTGAGGCCTCCTGACGTAGAAGTTTTGACTTTTCTCTCCTCAAATTTCACTAAAAAAAATTTAGGATCACGCGGGTATCTTGGAATCATTCCGATGGTTTTGTGACGAGAACATTGTTCTTGGTGCCTCCTGACATTTAGGGGTTGTGGCAGTGTCCCGGGGAGTCGAGCTCCGAGGTGTTGTTGTCACGACCGGTTCTCCAATAAAAATATTTATTGAGAAACCGATCCCTTTTACGGACCAGTAGAGAAGAATCCATCCCACTGGTAGACAATATCTTGATCACAGAAGAAAAACCAGGAGTACTAAATATAATACAAGGTTGAGCGGAGACGGCTCAACAATTTATTACAAGCACGCCAATAAAACATAGAGGCGGATAGGGTGGCATACTACTGACTCACAATAAAAGCGGTGGTGGGTATGTCACAATGAAGTGGATGACATGACTCCTGAATCTAACAACTCTTCGAGCGTCGGAGTGAGGCTCGAGGATACTTATTGTGGGTGGCGGAAGCGTATATAATACAAGTGACCAATATCCAGGATCGCACGGGACTGACTGGGACTCCTCTAGGCGTCGGACTCACTATCAAACTCTTCATCCATGAGATCGCCTTCGTCAACATCTGGCCAAATCAACAAGCCAGGTGAGTACTATGAAAGTACTCGCAAGACAGTTCAGACATAAGATATAACAAATGTAAACATGATGCATATGAACAGAGTAATAAAGCGCACTCAGATAATAAAATAGCTATGCATGGGAAATAGAAAGGAAAGTCGGGCGGTAGTCCTCCCGAAATCCCAACGTAATGCTGAAGGCCAATCGAGTGTCTGAATGACTCCTTGGAAGGGTACAAATGAAATAACAATGCCGCAGTAGGGCGTCAAGGCGACACCTCATAAAGGGCTTATAGAGGAAAATAAATGACAGTGCGTGCCACAGTCGGACATCTGAGCGACATCACATAAAGGGCTTATATAAAAAGTAAATAACGAGCGTGCCACAGTCGGACGTCTGAGCGACATCACATAAAGGGCTTATATTGAAAGTAAAAGACAAACATGCCACAGTCGGACGTCTGAGCGACATCACATAAAGGGCTTATATTTCATAGCTTAATATTTCAGTGGCTCATGAATTTAAATCATTTCAAGGAAATATTCAGGTACGAGATAAACAAAAAGTTAGTCCATCCACAGGAATAACGATTCAACCGGGTTTACCACTCGAGATTTGTTCACCAGGGATTTACCATGGAGACTGACATAGGGACTGACATGGATATGGATATGCTGGCCACGGTCCTTGACCATGGACACGATGACTCGGAGGGATTTGACTCTGCAGAGTTTGTACTTTTAACCACAGCCAACAGATTTCAGTAGTCACAAGGGACTAGTTCCGTTTACGGTGTTTTAGGAGAAACACATCTAACCAGTACACACCCATTCAACATTCCGATGCCAGGAATCACCCTCGGCAACGTTCAAGAAAAACCTTGAGACGGGGAGGCTACAACCTCGCGTAGCATGGGATCAAATTTATACCACTCGCTCTAAGGGGTGCCCCCCTCTCGGTCCCAACCGGAAACACCCATGCCCCCTGACCGGATAACTGGCTTTAATCCAGGGCCATGGAACCCTCATCCCGGCCCCTCTATTTGGTGTGTACAAGGAAAGAGGTTAGCAACTTACTAAACCGTATTCTTTGCAGAAAACATGTGGCAGCACGAAAGGGGAAGAACGGTAACGTGGTTCAGTCCACGTTAACGTCGGAGTTTATCGGATGACGTAAGACTGGCATGCTACAACAATACCGTCTTATTACCTTTCATGTCACCACATGATCAGGTCATCTCTCATCAAAGATCACAGTAACTTCGAAACACACGGATAGTTGCCTTGCATGCAACGAAAAACTCACCGATGCTCATATGCCATGCACAACCATTCAAGCAAACATGCAAAACACCTATCATATCAAAGGTTCAAACATGCTTGCCTGGTTCGGAGAAGTCGGAGTCTAGCTCGGCGAAGTTCGCGGCTCCGTTACCTCCTCCGGAACCTACGGTATAACGAAACCGTATACTAACGTGAAACTCGTTGCGTGCATAAAAATTATTCCAAATTTTTTCCAAATAAATACTATAAAAAACTAGACAAAAATATAAGACTGACAGAAAAAGAATCAATCAAAAATCATCTTTTATTAAAAAGATATAAGGGTGTTAGTCCAGGGACTAATCTGTGATGAAACAGAAAAGAACGAGGGACTGAACTGAGAAAACAGAAAACGGTTCGGAATGAAATGCGCCAGCCCAAAGAGAAAACGCATTCTGCCCGAAGGCGCTTTCAGAAATCGGTTTGAGGGGGAAAAAGAAGAGAGGCTGACGGGGGGTCCCACCCGTCAGGTTTAAAACTTCGCCGGCGCCCGAAGGCTGCGGTGGCCGCCGGCGTTGAACCACGACGAGACAGAGAGATCGGAGGGTACCAAGATGTTCAGGGTGTTCTTCCACGTCGGTGGGTGGTGGACTTGGCCGTCGGAGAGCACCACGTCGACGGCGACACTTTCTCCGGCGGACGGTGGTTCGGGCGATGGTGGAGTACTCCGGTGGGTGGGGAGTGAATCGAGCTGGGTCCCATGGCGGGTCGAGGCGGCCGGAGTTGGGGAAGAAGGCTCCCTCGGGGCTCTTCCAGTGGCTTGGCGTGGTATTGGTGGTGTGTAGAGGTGGTGTGTAGAGGTGGTGTGGGTTCGAGTTCGAGCTCGGGGCCTCCTTTTATAGGCGATCCGAGGGGGTGGCCGTGAACGGGATATCTCCGGCGAGCGATTATGGCGAGGCAGGGTTTGGGCAGGGGGTTTAAGAGGCTAGGCACCATCAGGGAGGATCACTGGTGTCGTTCCTCTGCTAAACCTCGGTCGGGCTAGGCGTAATGCGCCGATCCTCGACGGGACGGCCGTACGGGCACGACGGCGGCAGGGAGCGTGCTCCGCGCCTACCAGTTCACGACGACGGGCTGCAGCGTTCACGGGCGAGTGGATGGCCACGCGACGGCCTCGGGTGGCTTGGGCGGCGCTGGACGGCGCCGTCCAATGCTGCGCCTCTCTGGCAGCCGCAAAGGCCGCTGCTGCCGTCGCTCATGGGGTGGCGCACCTCCTCCTGCTCGTCGTCGACGCCCGCAAGCTTCCAGGTGATCGTGCGGCGCAGAGATAAGAAGGAGGGGACAGGAAGCAAGGCGCCACCGTGGTACTGGCGAGATCGAGAACGGTTTCTGAAGAAAACGACAGTGCTCACTGAAACTGTTTAACTGAACTCTGAACTTTGACAGAAACAGTTCCCTGCAAGTGCTCGACGAAATGATTTGGCATGAAGAGAGATTTTTCTGGAGCTGGGACTTGGTGAGGTGACCTCTCAATGCATCCAGAGATTGCCTGAATTTTCTCAGATTTTTAGGAGGAGAAATCAAATGAATTTCATCAAATTTGGCAAATCTGGTCCAAACTTGCAGCAAGTATAATTTGAAATATTTGAACTGGAGACAAGTGGACCATCATGGATCTTGGTTGAGGGCTCTAAGGACTAGCCAGGGAAATTGGTTTGGAGGCAAAACTCAAAGGAGAAAAGGTAGTTCCTTTGTAAATCTCCAAGAGCTAGAATAGAAGGCAGAAAATATCTTTGATAAGAATTAAATGGAAGAAAATTCATGGGGGGGTTCAACTTGCTGGATTTGAAGTATATCTTGGCACAAAGGTGGAGAAAGGGCTTTTGGGAGGGATTCCCACTTAGGTCATGGCAAGAGGAGATTTTTGAAAAGGGGAAAAGATCACCCCAAATGCCATAGGGCTATTTAAAAGATTTTCAAACATAATTTTCCCAAATGAGAAACATTTGGTGTTGAGTCCACAAAAGATGGAAAAACCTCCAAGACCAAAATCAAGTCTTGGGTGAAACCAAACAAAACACTTGTCATAAAAGAAATTTTTTGAGAGGGAGAGTTCTTTAGAAGAAAATTTTAAATAACATCCATCAAATCAAATAAAAGTTTAAAAAAACCAAATAAAATTTTTGGGTGTCACAACACCTACCCCCTTAGGAAAAATCTCGTCCCCTTTCCCAAATAGGTGTGGGTACTCTGCCTGAAGAAAATCTTCCCTTTCCCATGTAGCTTCATCCTCGGTGTGGTTGCTCCACTGAACCTTGAAAAATTTAGTTGTTTTCTGACGGGTCCTCCTTTCAGACTCTTCAAATATCTTTACTGGCCGCTCTCTGTAGGTGAGGTCCGGTTCCACATCAATGCCCTCATGAGATACATGCTTTTCCGGGTTACTTACACATTTCCTCAATTGTGAAACGTGGAACACGTCGTGGACGTCTGACAGCTCTTTGGGTAGGTCTAGCTGGTAGGCTACTGTGCCTCTTCGTGCAATTACACAGAAAGGTCCAATAAATCTTGGGGCTAGCTTCCCCTTAATTTTGAACCGTTGCAGGCCTCTCATAGGCGACACTCGTAGGTATACATAATCACCGGGTTCAAAGCTGACCTCATGATGTTTTCGATCGTAGTAGCTCTTTTGTCGGCTTTGAGCTGTCTTGAGTCTGTCCCTGATCTGTTTAACTTTCTCCTCGGCTTCCTTGAGCATGTCTGGGCCGAAGATACGACTGTCACCTGTCTCTGACCAATTTAGTGGGGTACGACACCTCTGTCCGTACAATGCTTCAAAAGGTGCCATTTGTAAGCTGGCCTGGTAACTATTGTTGTAAGCAAACTCGGCATACGGCAAACTTTCTTCCCAACTGGATCCATAGGTGAGCACACAGGCTCTCAGCATGTCCTCTAGGATTTGGTTCACGCGTTCCGTTTGTCCATCAGTCTGAGGGTGGTACGCTGTACTGAATGCTAGTTGAGTGCCCAGAGCTTGTTGTAAGTGATCCCAGAATTTAGAGACAAATTGAGTGCCTCGGTCGGATATTATAGTCTTTGGGACTCCATGCAGACAAACTATGCGGGAGAGATAAAGCTTAGCACGCCTTTGAGTGGAGTAAGTCGTCTTCACGGGGATGAAATGTGCTACCTTGGTTAGCCTATCTGTGATGACCCATATGGCATCATTTCCGCGTTGCGATCGAGGTAGCCCGACGATGAAGTCCATTCCAATTTCATCCCATTTCCACTCAGGTATCCGGTTTGGCTGTAGTAGCCCTACTGGCTTTGGATGCTCGGCTTTTATGCGCTGACATGAGTCGCAACAAGCAATGAATGCGGCTATGTCCCTTTTCATACCGTGCCACCAAAATCTTTCCTGAATGTCTTTGTACATTTTGGTTCCTCCAGGGTGGATCGAGTATGGAGCGGTGTGGCTCTCGGTTAGGATTTGTTGCTTGAGTTCCTCAATGTTTGGTACGCAAAGTCTGTCCCCGTACCATAACACTCCCTCATTGTCTGTGACGAACTCTGAAGCTTTGCCAAGGCTCATTTTTCTCTTTATACCTTCGATGCTGGGATGTCCCTGCTGGGCCTTCTTAATTTGTTCCGTTAGGGTGGGATGTATCTCCAGATTTGATATGGTGCCCTCAGAGATTAACACCATGTTGAGTCTAGCGAACTCCTGCTGAAATTCAGGCCTCAAGTTCTATGGACTGTCGTTGCCCGGGCTGGGGTTCCGACTGAGGGCATCTGCCACTACATTTGCTTTCCCTGGATGGTAGTGAATGCCGACATCATAGTCCTTGACCAATTCCAACCAGCGTCGTTGTCGTAAATTTAGCTCTGGTTGTGTGAAAATATATTTAAGGCTCTTATGGTCCGTATATATTTCACAACGATTTCCCAATAGAAAGTGCCTCCACTCTTTGAGTGCATGGATGACGGCTGCTAGCTCCAAGTCATGAGTAGGATAATTTTCCTCATGCTTCCGTAGTTGCCGGGAAGCATATGCGACAACTTTGCCGTCCTGCATTAATACGCATCCGAGGCCCTTCCGGGACGCGTCACAATACACTTCAAAACTCTTGTGTATATCCGGCACGACCAAAACCGGTGCTATTGTTAGTTTCTTCTTGAGCTCTTGGAAGCTTTTCTCGCATGCTTCCGTCCATACAAATTTCTTGTCTTTCTTGAGCAACTGTGTCATTGGTTTTGCCACAGTGGAGAATCCTTCAATAAATCTTCGGTAATATCCAGCCATCCCTAGGAAACTCCGTACATCTGTTACGTTGGCTGGTGGTTTCCAGTCAAGTATGGCTTTGACTTTTTCGGGGTCTACGGCCACGCCTTCTTGGTTTAATATATGGCCTAGAAAACCAACTTGTCTTAGCCAAAACTCACACTTGCTAAATTTGGCGTATAGTTGATGTTTCCTTAATTCTCCCAAGACAATCCTGAGATGCTCAGCATGTTCCTCTGGCGTCCTTGAGTATACCAGAATATCGTCAATGAACACCACAACAAATTTGTCCATGAATTTCATGAACACTTTGTTCATGAGGTGGACGAAATATGCGGGGGCATTCGTTAGTCCAAAAGGCATTACTGTGAACTCATATAATCCGTATCTGGAGGTGAATGCTGTCTTAGGGATATCTTCTGTCCGTACTTTTAATTGATGATATCCCGATCTTAAATCAATTTTTGAGAACACCTTGGCTTGGGCGAGCTGGTCAAACAAATCATTTATCCGTGGCATCGGATATTTGTTTTTGATGGTGACCATATTGAGAGCTCGATAGTCTATACACAATCTCAGTGTCCCATCCTTTTTCTTGGCGAACCCCAAGGTGAGGAGCTGGCTCGAATAAATCCTTTGTCCAGTAATTCCTTGATTTGCTTCTTCAATTCTACCAACTCTGAGGGTGCCATCCTATAAGGTTTCTTATAGATGGGGGTGGTGCCAGGTGCTAGTTCAATGCTGAACTCTATCTCTTGGTCTGGTGGCATGCCTGGTAGTTCTTCAGGAAACACGTCAGGAAACTCGCACACCACTGGAACTTTTCTCAGTTCTGAAATGTCCACTTTGTTCAACTTTGGCTGCCATGACCGTGGTCTCTCTTGAGCTGTAACCTTTATTGTCTTGCCATGATGGTGAGTGAGAATCACAGTCCGATTGAAACAATCAATAAATCCCTTGTTGGTGGTCAACCAGTCCATCCCTAGGATGACATCCAGTCCTTTATTTTCCAACACGATGAGATTAGCTTGAAACTTTAGTCCTTCGAATTCAATAATCACTCCTTGGCAGTAACTCTCAGTGATCTGCTTATTCCCGGGGGACTTGATAATCATAGATTTTTCCAAAAGAAGAATCGGAAAACCATGTTGCAAGACAAAACTCTTCGAAATGAACGAGTGAGAAGCTCCAGAATCAAACAAAACCGTGGCAGGTACTGTGTTGACAGGGAACGTACCGAGTACGATGTCTGGGGCATTCTGTGCATCTTCCTTGGTCACATGGTTCAGGTGACCCTTCCTGTGATTGTTGTTGGGATTGAATTGTTGCGCTTGGGGGCTGGATTGTTCCCACCATTATTCGGCTTGGGGGCCGAGTTCCTTGGTTTTGGGCACTGTTTGGCATAGTGCCCTTCTTCACCACAAGCATAGCAAGTGACCCCTGGACGGTACGTGAAGTCCTTGTCCCTGGAATGAAACTGTCTGGTTGGCCTTATAGCAGTCGTCGTGGATTTTCTCGCTTCATTCCTCTGAACCTCAGTCTTGCTTCGATTGTTGCGAGCAAGAGTCGTCTTGTCCCTTTTCCGCTTACGGATATCCTCCAGACTGCGGCGCTCATTCTCCAAAGTAATGGCCTTGTCAACCAGAGTTTTGAAATCTGGGAAAGTGTGTACGACCAGTTGGCATCTTAATGCTGGCGCCAGGCCGTCCAAAAAGTTTTCCATCCTTTTGTTCTCAGTCATATGCTCATCATAGGCATAACGAGATAGCTGGGTAAACTGACCGTTGTATTCCGTCACGGACATGCCTCTCTGCTTGAGGTCTCAAATTCTCTTTTCTTGATTTTTATGATGCTCCTGGGGATGTGTGCCCCACGAAAGCCTTCCTTAAACTCTTCCCAAGTGATGTTATGTTCACTGGGATGCATGTGTAGGAAGTTCTCCCACCATGCGGCAGCTGCTCCAGTGAGGTAGTGAGGTGCATAAAGCACCTTCTCATGATCAGAACATTGAGCAATAATCAACTTTCTTTCGATGTCTCGAAGCCAATCATCGGCTTCAAGTGGCCTATCAGTGTGAGCAAACGTTGGAGGGCGAGTCTTCTGTAATTCAGACAGCTTGGAGTGCGGTTGGTATGGCTCACGGTGGTTTCCCATATTGATGACGTGGTTCATCATCTCTTGGTGTTGCTGTTGGCTTTGTTCGAAGAGGCGGCATACTTGAGATAAGGCTGCCTCGCTGTCCTGTTGACTAGACTGCCCCTGTGTGAAGTTGTTGCTGGTCTGTGTTCCATAAACTTCTTCGGGTGTATTTGGCATGGAACGGGTCCACGGACGAGACATTTTCCACTCTGGGGTATTATTTTGCAAAAGTCATGAGAAAAACTGTGTGGCACAAGGAAAATTTTGCAAGGCAAAAATTCAAAAGACCTCAAGATTTTTCAAGAAAATATTTGACTGCGCACGGAGAAGGACTGCTTAGCACAAATCTTACACGCGATACGCAAACATACGATACATCACTCAGGATGTGCGTACACACTCCTGACATGTTATTAGACTAGCACACTCCTCCGGGATGAAGCGCATACAACTACTACAAATTTAAGCACATACAAAACACAACAAACATGCAGACACATCGCGCGGCTACTAGGCGCACTCAGACGGAGATGGTGAAGATGTCCTTCCCCTTGCCGAGGGTAAGACCCAGCGGTGCAGGAGACTCAACCTCCACCTCCTCCCTAATAAGCTCCAGGCGCGTAGCACTGCGCTGAGGAGATGGCGCGGGTGCAACAGGCGGTAGTGTGGGTGTGGCAGGCGGTGCAGCTCTGACCGGAGTAGGAGCAATGACCCGGTCGAACTCCTCAGTGGTAGGCAGACGGCGAGCAGTGGCCAAAATGGTAGGTGAATATGATGCCAAGGACGAGACGAATGTCAGTGGCGGTGCCATCTGGAGAAGCTCCCTCCTGTTGGTAGAATATCCCCGAACTAAGTCCATACGGGCAGCCACAAGACCGTCCACGAGGTCGTCGAAAGCTGCCTCCAGAGCTTTGAGATACTCCACAATCATCTCGATGGCTTCATCCCGCTCTCCCCTATGGCAGGCGAATGCCTAGTGACAAGTATATGGCACATGGCATGGGAGGTAGCGGTAGCGACGAGTCTTCATCGAAGGAAGAATATCCCGAAGGCGAGCTATCGCCTCACGGGCAGCCATCTGCATGGCATGCCTCTCCGTAGGCATGGCCCTTCCCACAAAACGGAAGTGGCGAGATGCAAAACGTCCTCCCTTCAATTGCACCACGGCCTGGTGCATAGACACGTCGTCGCTGACCTTGTGCTGGTAAAGCGTGAACTCTGGACGAGTTGCTGGCCCGATCGCGAGCTTGGTGATGGAACCGAGGAGTTTGACAAACCCCTCGGGCACATTAGTGAACACCCGAGTCTCGTAGTTGTTGCGAGCCATCTACAAAAGTAGGCAAAAATTCTGAGTAGTCAAATCATAAATTTATGATGACCAACAGAAAATAGCTACATTTGCAAAATGCTGAAAAAGCACTAAAAACGCTAATAACCGATTAGCGATCGCACCTAGTGGCTTCCTACAGTCAGCCTGGCTCTGATACCAAGCTTGTCACGACCGGTTCTCCAATAAAAATATTTATTGAGAAACCAATCCCTTTTACGGACCAGTAGAGAAGAATCCTTCCCACTGGTAGACAATATCTTGATCACAGAAGAAAAACCAGGAGTACTAAATATAATACAAGGTTGAGCGGAGACGGCTCAACAATTTATTACAAGCACGCCAATAAAACATAGAGGCGGATAGGGTGGCATACTACTGACTCACAATAAAAGCGGTGGTGGGTATGTCACAATGAAGTGGATGACATGACTCCTGAATCTAACAACTCTTCGAGCGTCGGAGTGAGGCTCGAGGATACTTATTGTGGGTGGCGGAAGCGTATATAATACAAGTGACCAATATCCAGGATCGCACGGGACTGACTGGGACTCCTCTAGGCGTCGGACTCACTATCAAACTCTTCATCCATGAGATCGCCTTCGTCAACATCTGGCCAAATCAACAAGCCAGGTGAGTACTATGAAAGTACTCGCAAGACAGTTCGGACATAAGATATAACAAATGTAAACATGATGCATATGAACAGAGTAATAAAGCGCACTCAGATAATAAAATAGCTATGCATGGGAAATAAAAAGGAAAGTCGGGCGGTAGTCCTCCCGAAATCCCCACGTAATGCTGAAGGCCAATCGAGTGTCTGAATGACTCCTCGGAAGGGTACAAATGAAATAACAATGCCGCAGTCGGGCGTCAAGGCGACACCTCATAAAGGGCTTATAGTGGAAAATAAATGACAGTGCGTGCCACAGTCGGACGTCTGAGCGACATCACATAAAGGGCTTATATAAAAAGTAAATAACGAGCGTGCCACAGTCGGACGTCTGAGCGACATCACATAAAGGGCTTATATCAAAAGTAAATGACAAGAGTGCCACAGTCGGACGCCTGAGCGACATCACATAAAGGGCTTATATTTCATAGCTTAATATTTCAGTGGCTCATGAATTTAAATCATTTCAAGGAAATATTCAGGTACGAGATAAACAAAAACTTAGTCCATCCACAGGAATAACGATTCAACCGGGTTTACCACTCGAGATTTGTTCACCGGGGATTTACCATGGAGACTGACATAGGGACTGACATGGATATGGATATGCTGGCCACGGTCCTTGACCATGGACACGATGACTCGAAGGGATTTGACTCTGCAGAGTTTGTACTTTTAACCACAGCCAACGGATTTCAGTAGTCACAAGGGACTAGTTCCGTTTACGGTGTTTTAGGAGAAACACATCTAACCAGTACACACCCATTCAACATTTCGATGCCAGGAATCACCCTCGGCAACGTTCAAGAAAAACCTTGAGACGGGGAGGCTACAACCTCGCGTAGCATGGGATCAAATTTATACCGCTCGCTCTAAGGGGTGCCCCCCTCTCGGTCCCAACCGGAAACACCCATGCCCCCTGACCGGATGACTGGCTTTAATCCAGGGCCATGGAACCCTCATCCCGGCCCCTCTATTTGGTGTGTACAAGGAAAGAGGTTAGCAACTTACTAAACCGTATTCTTTGCAGAAAACATGTGGCAGCACGAAAGGGGAAGAACGGTAACGTGGTTCAGTCCACGTTAACGTCGGAGTTTATCGGATGACGTAAGACTGGCATGCTACAACAATACCATCTTATTACCTTTCATGTCACCACATGATCAGGTCATCTCTCATCAAAGATCACAGTAACTTCGAAACACACGGATAGTTGCCTTGCATGCAACGAAAAACTCACCGATGCTCATATGCCATGCACAACCATTCAAGCAAACATGCAAAACACCTATCATATCAAAGGTTCAAACATGCTTGCCTGGTTCGGAGAAGTCGGAGTCTAGCTCGGCGAAGTTTGCGGCTCCGTTACCTCCTCCGGAACCTACGGTATAACGAAACCGTATACTAACGTGAAACTCGTTGCGTGCATAAAAATTATTCCAAATTTTTTCCAAATAAATACTATAAAAAACTAGACAAAAATATAAGACTGACAGAAAAGGAATCAATCAAAATCATCTTTTATTAAAAAGATATAAGGGTTTTAGTCCAGGGACTAATCTGTGATGAAACAGAAAAGAACCAGGGACTGAACTGAGAAAACAGAAAACGGTTCGGAATGAAATGCGCCAGCCCAAAGAGAAAACGCATTCTGCCCGAAGGCGCTTTCAGAAAACGGTTTGAGGGGGAAAAAGAAGAGAGGCTGACGGGGGGTCCCACCCGTCAGGTTTAAAACTTCGCCGGCGCCCGAAGGCTGCGGTGGCCGCCGGCGTTGAACCACGGCGAGACAGAGAGATCGGAGGGTACCAAGATGTTCAGGGTGTTCTTCCGTGTCGGTGGGTGGTGGACTTGGCCGTCGGAGAGCACCACGTCGACGGCGACACTTTCTCCGGCGGACGGTGGTTCGGGCGATGGTGGAGTACTCCGGTGGGTGGGGAGTGAATCGAGCTGGGTCTCGTGGCGGGTCGAGGCGGCCGGAGTTGGGGAAGAAGGCTCCCTCGGGGCTCTTCCAGTGGCTTGGCGTGGTATTGGTGGTGTGTAGAGGTGGTGTGGGTTCGAGTTCGAGCTCGGGGCCTCCTTTTATAGGCGATCCGAGGGGGTGGCCGTGAACGGGATATCTTCGGCGAGCGATTACGGCGAGGCAGGGGTTGGGCAGGGGGTTTAAGAGGCTAGGCACCATCAGGGAGGATCACTGGTGTCGTTCCTCTGCTAAACCTCGGTCGGGCTAGGCGTAATGCTCCGATCCTCGACGGGACGGCCGTACGGGCACGGCGGCGGCAGGGAGCGCGCTCCGCGCCTACCAGTTCACGACGATGAGCTGCAGTGTTCACGGGCGAGTGGATGGCCACGCGGCGGCCTCGGGTGGCTTGGGCGGCGCTGGACGGCGCCGTCCAATGCTGCGCCTCTCTGGCAGCCGCAAAGGCCGCTGCTGCCGTCGCTCACGGGGTGGCGCACCTCCTCCTGCTCGTCGCCGACGCCCGCAAGCTTCCAGGTGATCGTGCGGCATAGAGATAAGAAGGAGGGGACAGGAAGCAAGGCGCCACCGTGGTACTGGCGAGATCGAGAACGGTTTCTGAAGAAAACGACGGTGCTCACTGAAACTGTTTAACTGAACTCTGAACTTTGACAGAAACAGTGCCCTGCAAGTGCTCGACGAAATGATTTGGCATGAAGAGAAATTTTTCTGGAGCTCGGACTTGGTGAGGTGACCTCTCAATGCATGCAGAGACTGCATGAATTTTCTCAGATTTTTAGGAGGAGAAATCAAATGAATTTCATCAAATTTGGCAAATCTGGTCCAAACTTGCAGCAAGTATAATTTGAAATGTTTGAACTGGAGACAAGTGGATCATCATGGATCTTGGTTGAGGGCTCTAAGGACTAGCCAGGGAAATTGGTTTGGAGGCAAAACTCAAAGGAGAAAAGGTAGTTCCTTTGTAAATCTCCAAGAGCTAGAATAGAAGGCAGAAAATATCTTTGATAAGAATTAAATGGAAGAAAATTCATGGGGGGGTTCAACTTGCTGGATTTGAAGTATATCTTGGCACAAAGGTGGAGAAAGGGCTTTTGGGAGGGATTTCCACTTAGGTCATGGCAAGAGGAGATTTTTGAAAAGGGGAGAAGATCACCCCAAATGCCATAGGGCTATTTAAAAGATTTTCAAACATAATTTTCCCAAATGAGAAACATTTGGTGTTGAGTCCACAAAAGATGGAAAAACCTCCAAGACCAAAATCAAGTCTTGGGTGAAACCAAACAAAACACTTGTCATAAAAGAAATTTTTTGAGAGGGAGGGTTCTTTAGAAGAAAATTTTAAATAACATCCCTCAAATCAAATAAAAGTTTAAAAAAAACCAAATAAAAATTTTGGGTGTCACAGTTGTCGTCACAATTTTATCGTTGCAGTTCTGGAATACCTGAGTTTCGCCGACATCGAAAATCTCTTTTATGCAGTTGTTGGTGAGATCACCTCGACGCCACCCAGTACTGGGGCGGGAGTTCGGGAGTATTGCCATAACTCGTATAACGGATGCTTTTCGAAGGTTGAGGTACACGATTTCCGGAGTTTTCTTGGTTATGTGTTGACGGATGGATACAGCTGGATCTAGGGATTGTTAGTTTGGGTGATATATTTTGTGTCCCCTGTATCCCCAACACCTGATTGCATAACCAGAAAGTTTTGGGAGTTTATAAGTGGGAATTCAAGTAGATCCTAGATTATCTTTCCAACAGACACATGATACGATATGGGATCTATCATATGTTTGTTTCTGCCTTATTCTGCAAGCCAAATCCTTTGTTTTGTTTTGAATGTGGTATTCGAGTTGCTTCATTGTCAAGTGTTGATCCATACCTTCCCTAAACGGTGTTCTCATATTTCTATGGGAGTGCTAATCCTTCTTGATCTCTGAGGTTGTCATGTCAACTCTTTTCCAACCGGCGTGCTTCTCTTCAAGTGAATCCGGTCATTTCAACATTCGCAAGATCACCTCTCAGTTTTCCCAATGTTGTTTGTTTCATTCGTCCCAAGTTGCCTTTGTTTTCCCGCCCTCCCACCCTTTTTCTTCAAGGACTCAGATTTCTTAATCAAGTATCCATCTTATAGATAGGAAGTCTCTCCATTCTTTTCCGTAAATGTTCTTATCCGTTGATTCTCAGGAAGATACTAATGGAGCCTTAACTTCATCATTATTCGTTCTCTTTCTTCTCTGGTGGTTTCAATTCAAGCTTGTGGTGTTGATCATATTCATTTCCTTGTTTCAAATGCTTTCTCATGCCGATGCAGCTCGTAATCATTCAGCTCTTGCTATTCATTTGTTCCGGAGTGTTCAACATATCTCAGAAGATTCGTGCTTTCCATTCTCAATCCTTCAAGGGATTTTGAGGTTGTTATCTCATTCAAGCCATTTAATTCAACCGGTGTAATCTCTCTTTCAAGCAATCTTTCCAACGGTGTATCTTTTGAGGGGCCCTAACCCACAGGTCTTTTCCCAGGATCTTACCCAACTCTTCTAATTCTTTCCGGAGTTATTCTCAAATTCATTGCAAAGTTTGACGTAAGAATGAATTATCATCAGTCAAATGTCTTTCTCCAAGATCTTTCAAATTCTTTTCATTGTTGGTTCAATCTTTCTAATTGTCATTCTGGAGTGCCTCAATAATTCGTGGTGGTGTTTCTCGTCATCATTCTCAACATTTGAAGACTGAAGAAGAGTTTCTCTTCAATCTAATCCGTTCTCTCAAAGATGCGTGGTTCTAACTTGTTGCCATCCTCTCAAAATTGTTTTGATTGTGAGAATTCTTTTCACCCGTCCGGAGCAATTCAGGAGTCTTTTCAGCTTGATTCTCCGGAGCCATCATCTCAGAATTATTCATTCTCAGCTTTTAGATCTCATTCTCCAAATCTTACCGGTGCATCGTTCAAATATCCTCTAATCAGTTCATGATCTTTTCGTTCTCATGTGTCTAAATTCTGTCAAGTATCTTTATTCGTTTTCTAATTCTTCTCGGTGAATTGTGCCTTTGCTACTTTCATTTCCAATTCTTACGGTGGTTCGTTCAAGAGTTCTCTTCCTTGGTTATCATATCAATTCATTCTTTCTTTCCAATCCTACCGGCGGATCGTTGAAGACTTTTCTCAAGTTTGGCTATATCTCTTCAATCTTTTCAAGAAGAATAAGTAGTATGCCAAATCCATTGCTTGTCATCAATTTAATTGGTGAAGGATGAGCATAATGTAATTCTTATACTTGTTTCATCGAGTAAATTCAATTCCTTATTCCGGAGGTTCATCAAAATTCTTGATTTCATTTGTTCTTCTTTCTTTCCGGAGTTCCAAGTTTTCTCGGTTATATCATTTCAAAGCTTCATCTTATCACTGCAAGGCTTCACCTTGTGTTTTCAACTTCTCATTCTTTCTATCATCCTTTTTTATTGGAGTTCTTCATGGAGTTTCTTCATGGTGGTTCATCAAGGATTTAATTCATTCTCGAAGTGTTCTCAAGATTTTTGTTGGAAGAGCTCAAATATTCTTCTTCCTGCATTCCAAAGTGCAATTCTTCCTACCTTATCTTTTGAGGTGGTCTTATGTCATTCTTGACAATTTCACTTCGTGTTTCATGATTCGCAAGTTGTTAAGAATGAGATATTTAAACCCATCATTTTTCTCTTTGTTCAGGAGATCCTTTGCAACCCATCAATCTCTTCATTGGAGTTATCTTGGGGTTATATTTCACCTAAAGCCTTCCATTGGGAATGTTGCTATTCGTGGTGCTTATCAATGATCCAAGTTTTTCTCCTATTCTCTAGGTGAATCAAGTTTTCATCTCCGTGTTGCTCTCAAGCAATCAATTTTTTTCCGTAGTGGCATGTATTCACCTCTAAGTTTTGATTTGTTTTCCATCAGCCCACAACAAGCTTATTCTTTTTGCTGTTGAGTTTTCCAACAACTCCGTTCTATCCTTCTTTTAAGGATGCTCTCTCAAATTCACTTGAGGTACAACATGTTGTTTTCTTCTTCGTTCTTTTCATTGCATTCCTTCATGTCTACCGGAGGCATTGTGATATTGCTCTCTTCGACCCATCTTCTTGTTTTATCAAGATCATCTTCTTTCCTTGCTTATCCATTAGCTTTATGGATTCGATCCGGAGGCATTGTGATATTGTCTCTCGTTAGCTTCGGTTTCGTTCCAGAGTTGTGAGGATTCGTTCGACTACGTCCGTTTGTCTTCTTCATGGATTCGATCTTCTTCCTAGCGGGATCTCAGGCAAGATGACCATACCCTCGAAATCACTTCTATCTTTGCTTGCTAGTTGTTCGCTCTATCGCTATGTTGCGCTACCTACCACTTGTTATATCATGCCTCCCTTATTGCCATGTCGGCCTCTAACCTTTTCACCCTTCCTAGCAAACCGTTGCTTGGCTATGTTACCGCTTTGCTCAGCCCCTCTTATAGCGTTGCTAGTTGCAGGTGAAGATTAAGTTTGTTCCTTGTTGGAACATGGATATCATGAACTTTGTTGGGATATCACAATATCTCTTATTTAATTAATGCATCTATATACTTGGTAAAGGGTGGAAGGCTCGGCCTTATGCCTGGTGTTTTGTTCCACTCTTGCCGGCCTAGTTTCCGTCATGCCGGTGTTATGTTCCTTGATTTTGCGTTCCTTACGCGGTTGGGTGATTTATGGGACCCCCTTGACAGTTCACTTTGAATAAAACTCTTCCAGCAAGGCCCAACCTTGGTTTTACATTTGCCTCACCTAGCCTTTTTCCCTTGGGAGTCACGCATCCCGAGGGTCATCTTTATTTTACCCCCCGGGCCAGTGCTTGTCTAAGTGTTGGTCCAAAACTAGAGCACCGTGCGGGACCATCCCTTGGCAACTTGGGTTACGTCGGTACCTGTACGCTTCGCTTATCCGGTGTGTCCTGAGAATGAGATACGTGCGACTCCTATCGAGATTGTCGACACATCGGGCGGCTTCGCTGGTTTTGTTTTACCATCGTCGAAATGTCTTGTAACCGGGATTCCGAGACTGATCGGGTCTTCCCGGGAGAAGGAATATCCTTCGTTGACCGTGAGAGCTTATAATGGGCTAAGTTGGGACACCCCTGCAGGGTATTATCTTTCGCCCGCGGTTATGTGGCAGATGGGAATTTGTTAATGTCCGGTTGTAGAGAACTTGACACTTGACTTATTTAAAATACATCAACCGCGCGTGTAGCCGTGATGGTCTCTTCTCGGCGGAGTCCGGGAAGTGAACACGGTTCTTGTGTTATGGTTGTGCGTAAGTAGTTTCAGGATCACTTCTTGATCTCTTCTAGCTTCTCGACCGTTGCGTTGCTTCTCTTCTCGCTCTTGTTTGCGTATGTTAGCCACCATATTTTGCTTAGTGCTTGCTGCAGCTCCACCTCATTACCCCATCCTTTCCTACAAGCTTAAATAGTCTTGATCTCGTGGGTGTGAGATTGCTGAGTCCTCATGACTCACAGATTCTACCAAAACAGTTGCAGGTGCCGAGGATACCAGTGCAGGTGACGCAACTGAGCTCAAGTGGGATTTCGACGAGGACCTTGGTCGTTATGTTTCGTTTCCTGTTGATCAGTAGTGGAGCCCAGTTGGGACGATCGGGGATCTAGCAGTTGGGTTATCTTCTTTTCTTTTGGCTTGACCGTAGTCGGTCTATGTGTGTACTTTGATTGATGTATGATTTATTTAAGTATTGTGTGAGGTGGCGATTGTAAGCCAACTCTCTTTATCCCATTCTTGTTCATTACATGGGATTGTGTGAAGATGACCCTTCTTGCGACAAAACCTACAATGCGGTTATGCCTCTAAGTCGTGCCTCGACACGTGGGACATATAGCCACATCGTGGGTGTTATAAGTTGGTAATCAGAGCCATCCCCGACTTAGGAGCCCCCTGCTTGATCGAATCGCTGGCGTTGTTGAGTCTAGAACAAAAATGTTTTGAGTCTTAGGATTATATATATCGGAGAGTAGGATTCTTTTTACTCCTCAGTCCCTTCGTCGCTCTGGTGAGGCCTCCTGACGTAGAAGTTTTGACTTTTCTCTTCTCAAATTTCACAAAAAACAAATTTAGGATCACGCGGGTATCTTGGAATCGTTCCGATGGTTTTGTGACGAGAACATAGTTTGAGGAGTGACAATAGTCGGGACACTTCCCGGTGATGACCATAGTTTGAGGAGTTCATGTATTCACCATGTGTTAATGCTTTGTTTCGGTTCTCTATTAAAAGTAGGCCTTATTATCCCTTAGTTTCCAATAGGACCCCGCTGCCACGAGAGGGTAGGACAAAAGATGTCATCCAAGTTCTTTCCATAAGCACGTATGACTATTTACGGAATACATGCCTACATTATATTTATGAACTGGAGCTAGTGCCGTATCACCCTAGGTTATAACTGTCACATGATGAATATCATCCAACAAATCGCCAATCCAATGCCCATGATTTTCCTACATATTGTTTCTGCTAAGTTACTACTTCTATTGTTACTATTGCACTTGCTACAAAATTACTGCTATCACTGTTACCATTACTATTGTTGTTGCTACTACTATCAAAACTATCATACTACCTTGCTACTGATCACATTGTTGCAGATAATTAATCTCCAGGTGTGGTTGAATTGACAACTTAGCTGCTAATACTTACAAATATTCTTTGGCTCCCCTTGTGTCGAATCAATAAATTTGGGTTGAATACTCTACCCTCGGAAACTATTGCGATCCCCCATACTTGTGGGTTATCAAGACCTTTTTCTAGCACCATTGCCGGGGAGCATAGCTATATTTGTTTAGTCACTTGGGATTATTATCAATTTATCACTATGAAGAATCTGAAGGATGCTAAGACCAAGATTTTTCCCTCTAAACCGAGGGGAGGTAAGGAACTGCCATCTAGCTCAGCACTTGATTCACCTTCTGTTATAAGTAAACTTGCAACACCGCCACATGCTATTAATCCTGATATGTCGCAAGTTATTGATGGTGCTACTTCTACTATGAATGATGTTTATGATGATGCTAGTACCTTGCTTGATGATAATGTGCCACTAGGTGAATTTCTTGATGAACAAATTGCTAGAGTAAGACAACATGATATTGCTGAAACTGATGGTGAGCTTGAAACTAAAAATCTTGAAACACCTATTAGAACTAGCCCTCCTAGATATGAATTGCCAAAGGTACCGAAAGGTTATGTTATGGGTGAGGAGACAACTAGAGATATTCTTGCTTGTAAGGATAGAGATGATCTAGAGAAATTATTATGCAAGTATAAAGAAAAATCTTTGAATCCTAGAATGAAGTGTGATCCTAAGTTTGCTACTTCACCTATCTTTGTTAATGATAAGGATTATGAATTCTCTGTTGACCCAGAGTTAATTACTTTGGTTGAATCTGATCCTTTCCATGGTTATGAAACTGAAACTATTGTGGCACATCTTACTAAGTTGAATGACATAGCCACCCTTTTTGCTCATGATGAGAAAATTCGCTATTACTATGTTCTCAAATTATTTTTGTTCTCATTAAAGGGTGATGCTAAAGCTTGGTACAATACTCTTGCTCCTGGTTGTGTGCATAGTCCCCAGGACATGATTTATTACTTCTCTGAAAAATATTTCCCTACTCATAAGAAACAAGCTGTCTTACAGGAAATATTTAACTTTGTGCAAATTGAAGAACAGAGTCTCCCACAAGCTTGGGGGA
Organism: Triticum aestivum; assembly: GCF_018294505.1. NCBI lineage: Eukaryota > Viridiplantae > Streptophyta > Magnoliopsida > Poales > Poaceae > Triticum > Triticum aestivum. The sequence goes on from NC_057805.1 coordinate 116,466,739, forward strand.
GGCTTCTCCAATTGCTTAATGCTTCGCTTGATCATCCTCTTAAGAAAAATGAAATACTTGATATCTTCTATAATGGACTAACCAATGCTTCTTGGGACTTCCTAGATAGTTGTGTGATACGTCTCCAACGTATCTATAATTTTTGATTGTTCCATGCTATTATATTATCTGTTTTGGATGTTTAATGGGCTTTATTATGCACTTTTATATTATTTTTGGGACTAACCTACTAACCGGAGGCCCAGTGCAAATTGCTGTTTTTTTTCCTATTTCAGTGTTTCGCAGAAAAGGAATATCAAACGGAGTCCAAACGGAATGAAACCTTCGCGAGGATCGTTTTTGGAACAAACGCAATCCAGGAGACTTGGAGTGGACGTCAAGGAAGCAACGAGGCGGCCACGAGGTAGGAGGGTGCGCCCAGGGGGGTAGGCGCGCCCCCACCCTCGTGGGCCCCTCGTGGCTCCACCGACCTACTTCCTTCGCCTATATATACTCTTATACCCTGAAAACATCCAGGAGCACCACGAAACCCTATTTCCACCGCCGCAACCTTCTGTACCCGTGAGATCCCATCTTGGGGCCTTTTCCGGCGCTCCGCCGGAGGGGAATCGATCACGGAGGGCTTCTACATCAACACCATAGCCTCTCCGATGATGTGTGAGTAGTTTACCTCAGACCTTCGGGTCCATAGTTATTAGCTAGATGGCTTCTTCTCTCTCTTTGTATCTCAATACAAAGTTCTCCTCGATTCTCTTGGAGATCTATTTGATGTAATACTTTTTGCGGTGTGTTTGTCGAGATCCGATGAATTGTGGGTTTATGATCAAGATTATCTATGAACAATAGTTGATTCTTCTCTGAATTCTTATATGTATGATTTGTTATCTTTACAAGTCTCTTCGAATTATCAGTTTGGTTTGGCCTACTAGATTGATCTTTCTTGCAATGGGAGAAGTGCTTAGCTTTGGGTTCAATCTTGCGGTGTCCTATCCCAGTGACAGCAGGGGCAGCAAGGCACGTATTGTATTGTTGCCATCGAGGATAAAAAGATGGGGCTTATATCATATTGCTTGAGTTTATCCCTCTACATCATGTCATCTTGCTTAATTCATTACCCTGTTCTTATGAACTTAATACTCTAGATGCATGCTGGATAGCGGTCGATGTGTGGAGTAATAGTAGTAGATGCAGAATCGTTTCGGTCTACTTGACACGGACGTGATGCCTATATACATGATCGTGCCTAGATATTCTCATAACTATGCGCTTTTCTATCAATTGCTCGACAGTAATTTGTTCACCCACCGTAGAATTTGCTATCTTGAGAGAAGCCACTAGTGAAACCTATGGCCCCTGGGTCTATTTTCCATCATATAAGTTTCCGATCTATTTTATTTGCTATCTTTACTTTCCAATCTATACCATAAAAATACCAAAAATATTTATCTTATTATCTCTATCAGATCTCACTTTTGCAAGTGGCCGTGAAGGGATTGACAACCCTTTATCGCATTGGTTGCAAGGTTCTTATTTGTTTGTGCAGGTACGAGGGATTTGCGTGTAGTCTCCTACTGGATTGATACCTTGGTTCTCAAAAACTAAGGGAAATACTTACGCTACTTTGCTGCATCACCCTTTCCTCTTCAAGGGAAAACCAACACATGCTCAAGAGGTAGCAAGAAGGATTTCTAGCGCCGTTGTCGGGGAGGCTTACACCAAGTCAAGTCAAGATTTGATCTCCCGCCAACGTGCAATTTCTGGTGCCGTTGCGGGGGAGATCTACGCACAAGTCAAGACATACCAAGTACCCATCACAAACTCTTATCCCTCGCATTACATTATTTGCCATTTGCCTCTCGTTTTCCTCTCCCCCACTTCACCCTTGCCGTTTTATTCGCCCTCCTTCCGTTCGATCTTGTGTTACCATGTGCCTTCTTTATGCTTGCATCTTCTCTTGCTAAAAGTTTATGGATCCTCATCCCCTTGCTAATCTCTTTAAGAGATCCAATTACGATGAACCTATTGCTAGTGATTTGAGTGCACTAGATTATCTTTATGAGGTTTTGCTTGAAATTTGTGAATCTGGAAATTGTGATGAAGTACTTTATGAAGCAATTCACGATAGATCTTTGAATAAAAAGCATGATTGCAATGATTTTACTATAAATTCTCTTGATGTCAATTGTGCTAATAATATGCAAAACCCTAAGCTTGGGTATGCTAGTTTTGCTATGTCTACTACTTGTTGCAATGATCATGATTGGGGTGATTCTTCTTATGATCTTGAAAATTTATTTAAGCCCCATGATGAATATGAGATTGATAATAGTGTTTGCAATAATATTGAAAGTGGGTTTGGAAGAGTGTCAACTTTAGATCCCACATATTTGGAGAATGTTCAATCTTATGGTATTTTTGATAAAAGTGGGTTTGGAGAGGTCATGACTTTAGTTAATGATAATCCCATTATTTTGGAAGAGTGTCAACTTCGCATGCATGTGGATCGTGTTGAGAATATGTTATGTGATAGCTATTTTGTTTAATTTTCCTATGATCCTACATGTAATTATTATGAGAGAGGAATATATGGTTGTAGAAATTTGTATCTTACTAAATTACCTCTCGTCATGTTGAGATTGCTATCGTCTCTTTCTTCTTCCTTGCATATGCTAATTTTTGCTTGCTATGATAATTTGTTTGCTTATAAAATGCCTAAGCATAGGAAGTATGTTAGACTTAGATGTGTTTATCACATGTTCTATGATCCTCTCTTTGTGCTTTAATTCTTGTCTTTGATGTGAGCATCATTAAAATTATCAATGCCTAGCTAGGGGCGTTACATGATAGCGCTTGTTGGGAGACAACCCAATTTTATTTTTGTTCCTTGATTTTCGTTCCTGTTTAGTAATAAATAATTCATCTAGACTCTGGTTAGATGTGGTTTTATGTTTTAATTAGTGTTTGTGCCAAGTAAATCCTATAGGATCTTCTTGGGTGATAATTATTTGATCTTGCTGAAAAAGACAGAAACTTTCTGCTCACGAAAACAATTGTTAAAAATCACAAGAAAGTGATAAAATAATGATTCCAATTGAAGTAGATCAATAATAAAATTATCTAGGTCTTCCTATTTTGGTAGAATTTTTGGAGTTCCAGAAGTTTGCGTTTGATGCAGATTACTACAGACTGTTCTGTTTTTGACAGATTCTGTTTTTCGTGTGTTGTTTGCTTATTTTGATTAATCTATGGCTAGTATCGGGGGGTATGAACCATAGAGAAGTTGGAATGCAGTAGGTTTAACACCAATATAAATAAAGAATGAGTTCATTACAGTACCTTAAAGTGGTGGTTTGTTTTATTTCGCTAACAGAGCTCATGAGATTTTCTATTGAGTTTTGTGTTGTGAAGTTTTCAAGTTTTTGGGCAAAGTTTTGATGGATTTTGGAACAAGGAGTGGCAAGAGACTAAGCTTGGGGATGCCCAAGGCACCCCAAGGTAAAATTCAAGGACAACCAAAAGCCTAATCTTGGGGATGCCCCGGAAGGCATCCCCTCCTTCGTCTTCATCTATCGGTAACTTTACTTGAGGCTATATTTTTATTCACCACATGATATTTGTTTTGCTTGGAGCGTCTTGTATGATTTGAGTCTCTGCTTTTTAGTTTACCACAATCATCCTTTATGTACACACCTTTTGGAGAGACACACATGAATCGGAATTTATTAGAATACTCTATGTGCTTCACTTATATCTTTTGAGCTAGATAATTTTGCTCTAGTGCTTCGCTTATATCTTTTTAGAGCACGGTGGTGGTTTTATTTTAAGAAATTATTGATCTCTCATGCTTAACTTATATTATTTTGAGAGTCTTTTAGAACAGCACGGTAATTTTCTTTGGTTAGAATTTTAGTCCTAAAGTGATGAGCATCCAAGATAGGTATAATAAAAAATATCATATAAAGTGCATTAAATACTATGAGAAGTTTGATTCTTTATGATTGTTTTAAGATATGAAGATGGTAATATTAGAGTAATGCTAGTTGAGTAGTTGTGAATTTGAGAAATACTTGTGCTAAAGTTTGTGATTCCCGTAGCATGCACGTATGGTGAACCGTTATGTGATGAAGTCGGAGCATGATTTATTTATTGATTGTCTTCCTTATGAGTGGCAGTCGGGGACGAGCGATGGTCTTTTCCTACCAATCTATCCCCCTAGGAGCATGCGCGTAGCAATAAGTATGTGAGTTCTTTATGACTAATGTTGAGTCCATGGATTATACGCACTCTCATCCTTCCACCATTGCTAGCCTCTCTAATACCGCGCACCTTTCGTCGGTATCATACACTCACCATATATATTCCTCAAAACAGCCACCATACCTACCTATTATGGCATTTCCATAGCCATTCCGAGATATATTGCCATGCAACTTACCACCGTTCCGTTTATTACGACACGCTCCATCATTGTCATATTGCTTTGCATGATCATGTAGTTGACATCGTAATTGTGGCAAAGCCACCTTCATAATTCTTTCATACATGTCACTCTTGATTCATTGTGTATCCCGGTACACCGCCGGAGGCATTCACATAGAGTCATATTTTGTTCTAAGTATTGAGTTGTAAGTAAATAAAAGTGTGATGATCATCATTATTACAGCATTGTCCCAAGTGAGGAAAGGATGATGGAGACTATGATTCCCCTACAAGTCGGGATGAGACTCCGGACGAAAAAGAAAAAAAAAGAAAAAAATAGGCCATAAAAAAGAGAGAAAGGCCCAAACAAAAAAAATGAGAGAAAAAGAGAGAAGGGACAATGTTACTATCCTTTTACCACACTTGTGCTTCAAAGTAGCACCGTGATCTTCATGATAGAGAGTCTCCTATGTTGTCACTTTCATAAACTAGTGGGAATTTTTCATTATAGAACTTGGCTTGTATATTCCAATGATGGGCTTCCTCAAAATGTCCTAGGTCTTCGTGAGCAAGCGAGTTGGATGCACACCCACTTAGTTTATGTGACAGCCTAGATTTTGCCTTCTCTCTTTTTCCGGACTTGCCTTCTCTCTTTTTCCGGACTTGATTTTCACCATGGTTTTTGCCCTGATTTGATTTGGGTTTTGAATCATTTCAAATGGACTTGTCACTTGGGCATATCCTTGACTTTCACCCAAGTGACCTATCTACCTTATTCTTCCAACAAATTCCCAAAATAATCAAATGAATATTTTTCCTAAAAGAAAAATATTCATTTCCCTCTCTGAAACTCACTTCAGAAACTTGTGCTCCAAAGCAACCCCCATTTTTCTTGCTCAGAAAAATCTGAGATAAATCATGAATATTCTTAGAACCTTGGCACACCTTCCCATGCAAAAATATTGCATCACTTTTGGTAATATTTTTGCTGTAGAAAATCTTTTCACTTCTGGACCAGAAATGCACTTTGTACAGCAAGTGCATTTTCCCTTGAGCTTTTGGCCTTGAGCTTTCTTGAGCCTAAGAACCCTCCTAAGAAACCCTAAACCCCAGGAGATCAGCCCTAATGGCCTTCTAGAAGGTGGCCAAACTTGGCGACCAAGTTTCTGGACAGAAACTTGTCAGCTTAGTAGAGTCAAGTCTGGTCGGCCTGGGCATGAACCATCACCTCTGCTAGACTAAACACTGCACGGTCAAGCGCGTAGACAAGGTTTGGCCACTCCTGGACGTCGTTTTGACCATGCCAGCTTGGTGACCGCGCGAGGACATGGCGCCTAGCAGCCTCTCGACGTGCTCTGGCTGTCGCCTTGCCCTCTGTTTCGCACATGCTCGCTCCAGCGCTCGCCGCCGACTGCCGCACCGCGCCACAAGCCTCGACCCAGCACCCTTGACCGCTCCCTGGCGCTCGCCGACGCCGGAGTCGCCACAGCAAGCATGGGCGCGTCGCGTCCAAAACGCCACAGTGCGCGCGTGCGCTTGTCCACTTCCCCAACCGCCTCCTATGCTCGTCTGCGAGCGTGGGCAAGCTCATGCGTTGATGCTGAGCCCTTGCCCCCTCGCGTTGGAGCTTCCCGTCGACGTTCGCCGCGTGTCCAGAGCGCTCCGGCGACGACACATTCCCCCCTCTTGCTCCGGCTATATAAAGCGACCCCGCCTCGAATCCTGGCCAAGCCACACTCCACACAAAGCCCACGAACATGTAGAACGACCGCAGCTCGGTCGGGCAGGCCTCTGGCCGTCGCCCCGAACCGAGGACTCCGGCAATCCCTGCAGGCCAGCCGCCGCTCTCCAGGGCCTCTCGAGCTCAAGCAGCTGCTTGGGCGGGGCCTTGGTGGTCTGTTGGTGCTGCCTGGTCCCCGCCATGCCCTCGGAACCCCTCCTAGCCTTCGTCTTCATCCTCTCCCGCAAACTCCGTCTGCCACCGAAGCTTGCGAGCTTGAGCGCGAGCCACTCCGTCCACCTCTCGCCAAGCCACGGGTACGGGCAGGTGCGCCTCGAGCCCCGCTTCAATCCTATCCCTCTAGCCTAGCCCCAAACCCCCTCGTCGCCGGCGTGAGCTCCGGCGAAGCGCCCCCCCTCTGATCTCGATCCCCCTCTCCCTCTCCTGACGGGCGGGGCCTAGTGTCAGCCTCACCACTCACGCCCGAAGCAGTATGAGTGGAGGCGCACTCCCGTTTTACGCCTTCGACGTCACCCCCCAGATTTTTGTTTAATTCAAATTTAATTCAGAAATTTGACTAAACTTTGACGAGCCACCATTTCTAAACCATAAGTCCAAATGAAGTGATTCTTTTTGCATTGTCTTTGTTACAGAAAGCTCTAGCAGCACACCAAAGGGTGGAATTTTTCTGCTGTCTAGCATTTCTGGTGATTTTCAGAATGTGTTTTGACATTTTTTTGTGGTTTTAAATTCTTTTTCAGAAGGAGAAGCTTGTCTTGAAGCAAACCAAGAGGGGTGTGATCCTCCTCTACACTAAGGCAAGCCACACCAGCATTGGATGGTGTTATTTCAATATCTATGATTTTATACTTGAATATGAGTTCTTATTTGCATTTAAAATTTGATAATTAATTTTGGTAAATTGCTAGTTACTTTATTCTGCTAGATGTGCTTGTTTTAGTTACTGGCTGAATGCATGAACTTGTTTGGTTAATTAGAGTAAGATTTGCAGTATGCAGATTGCTATGGAAATTAATGGTAGTGATTTTTACTAAGTGATATTTTCATTTAAATAAAGAACTAATAAAAAATTGTTTGATGATAAAAATGAGTTATAACCAGAGAGTTATGGTTCTTAGTATTGCAAGATGTTTATGTTGTTAAGTTGGATCCATGACTTTGACTTGTTTGCATTGCATGACGAGTAGTGCATTATATTACGGTAATCATAAAAAGTTTTTATCAAAGCTAAACTTGATTAAGTTCAACTTGAATATGATGTTGATCACATCATGGTGCCACCGAATCGGGTTTTCATTCAGTGCGACCACATTTACCTAATGTGAAGGTCTTGATTCGGTCCTTTGTTGTGGCTCTCACCGGTGCCTCCCGCGAGGGAAGGTTATGGGCGTGCATACCTTGGCTCGGTACGCAGACATAACCTTGTGTGCTCGTTTTTGTTTTTATGGTACCTTGTCCCCGTTTGGGACCGTTTTGCCACGACGGTGGCCGTTGGTGTCTTTGGTAGACACGGGGCCACCCAAGACCTAGCCCTGAGAGGGAGATGGTCGGAGTGGCCGGGGAGAGTCCATGACAAAGGGAGGGTTTCGTCGGAATACTTTGATCCACCTGAATGGGATTGCGAGGCCAGGTATTCCGTAGTGTGGGTAAAGTGCGCTACCTCTGAAGAGTGTATTTAATCTATCAATAGCCGCGCCCTCGGTTATGGGCAAGACTCGGGAGTAAGTCACACCATGGATCAACTTTTCTAATAAAACTTGCAAACTGAGTGATTGTTGTGATGCATTGGTTCGGTGTGAACCGTGAACACTCGAGGTGTTCATGAGTAATTGGTTTCAGGTGTGACCCCAGTGCAGTCACCGTTTGGTTACGAGGTAACCGTCTGGTAAGCGAGTCCGTGTGACTCGATGTTCGTTTTGTTTGCATTGCATCCGTAGTATTTCTTGCATTAAATTAACCTGATTAATTATCATGATATTGTCTGTCATCATGCTTATGTTTGTTGTGAGCTTGCAAGTACATTCAATGTACTGACCTGGCGTGTTATGCCAGCTTTCAGGCAAGTCGGTTCGCATCGGAGCGCATCTCGTGTCTAGGCCGTGTCCACGTCGGTGTCCCTGTGCTATGGAGTTCCACTTCGTCGTTCTTCCGCTGCCGTGTAGTTCGTGTGATCGAGGCCCCAGCCATGTTCATTAAATAATGTACATACTGTCCAGCAGCACCGTGTGTGCCGCTTGGCCTCGTATCTCGATGTAATATCAGACCTATGTATTCCGCTAGTATCAATAAAGCGGTTGTTTCTGTACCATGTTGTTGTGTATTGCCAGAAGACTCGATCTCTGGGCTGGCAATGCGGGTAAACCGGTTGCTCTGAGCCGGGGTGCCACAACGCTTGGTATCAGAGCCGCGTTGATTGTAGGACACGTTAGACCGGTAGTGCGTTAGTAAAACGGTAGATAGCAGCGTTTGAGTGCCGGTAGCCATAGAAATTGGTTGTTGCATTGCATGCATGTTTAATTGTTGTTATTACTAACCGTATGGTTTGTGAGTGTAGATGGCACCAGTACCGATCTTGTACCATCCTGAGCCAGCTCCGTGCACATCGCCGCACCTGCTTCAGAACGTGTGGCGGCGACTCTACCCTGAGGGTGCTGATCCAGAGTACTGGGTGTATCACGAGCATCTGGCCGGTGCATTGTATGAGTATTATGCTGAGGTCACTCTACACCACAGTTCTCCATCCGGCGCTTACACTCGTTCAACTAAGGGTGGTCTTGCTTCTATGCCATCTTAGGCGGTTCAGTTTGCTGCTCTCGAGGCTCTTGTAGACTTGCGCTACAACGAGGTTCACATGCACACCCACCCTGGTCTTTTCTACTACCCATCTCTGCACGAGAATGAGCGTATCCGCTTTCCTTTGATTAATCCGGCGTGCGATCGTCCCACTAGCCACCTTTCTCGCTACATCACTGCTAGTTATCTCCTTAACTACGAGTTAGCTCGGGAGCTTTCACGCGTTCACGCAGCTCTCGCGGCTGCTCGTATAAGGAACCCTCTACCCGCTGTCATCTATACTTCTGCTCCGGTTTCTTCCCCCTCCGCTCCCCCGACGACCTCGCAGGGTACCGTTAACCCTCTGACGGCGAACCCTCGCAGCACTCCTGCTGCATGGTCTTCCCTTGTCGCTACGCCTGCTGCTCCTATGCTTAGATCCCATCCCCCGCCCGCCCCTGAGGGAGAGCCCTCGAGGCAGCGTCGTCGCGTATCTCGTGATCCGGAGGTCTCCGTTATCAGTTCAGGAGATGAGCCTGCAGCAGCACCGACCGAGCAGTAGACCGTTAGAGTATCGATGTAGTCATGAGCATGATGCATGGCTGTAATCGCACTTGTCATGATGCGTAGCTTCCTGTACGAGGGTAGTAGACCCGTTGTGATGTTTACTTTCATGTTGGTACTATGTATAATTATGTTGGACTCTTTTATTCGGCTTGGTTTTTATTCGCTGCTTTCTTCCGGGATTTGTCATTGGCTTTTCCCCCCATTTTGGACTTTTCTCATCATGGTTGCTATGTATTGGGAAAACGAAAAATAGGATGCCGCGTGGAGGCAGCAACAGCCATGCTTGTGAGGATGTCCCTGTCCATCGGTCCGCAAGACAGGCAGGGCATTCCCCCGAGCCGTACCAGCCACCTCCGCCTCCACTGCCACAACCGTCTTCCACCGAGCAAATCCTGCAAATGTTTGAAGAAAGGAGCAACGATCTGCTGGAAATACTAAAAAGCGTACAAGTTATGGTTGGGCAGAATGGACACCAGAATGGACATCACTCCAAGCTGTCAGATTTTCAGCGAACCATCCTCCCAGCTTCCAGCCAAGTAATTGATCCATTGGACGCCGACGACTGGCTAAGGAACATTGAGAGGAAGCTGGAGATTGCTCGCACTGAAGAAGGAGACAAGGTTCCCTTTGCAACGCATTATCTCGAAGGAGCTGCCGCTATATGGTGGGATAATGCTAAGGCAATATGGCCTGCGGACGAGGAAATTACTTGGACAAAATTCAAGGATCATTTCCGCAAGTATCATATTCCCACCGGGATCATGAAGATCAAGCAGTGCGAATTTCTTGCTCTCACTCAAGGCAGCGCGACTGTCAACGAGTATCTGAACAAATTCAACCATTTGGCCCGCTATTCTCTCCACGATGTTGCCACAGAAGAGCGGAAGATCGACCGGTTTCTTGGAGGCCTGAATCAGCATCTCAGGTGTACTCTCAGCATGTTTGATTTCCCAGACTTCCTGACTCTGGTGAACAAGGCCGTCATCGCAGAAAGGGAACACAAGCTCCTGCACGACAACAAGCCAGTTGTTAATGACCACAAGCGCAAGTTCGAGCCGAAGAAGGATATGCAACCCGTGCAAAAGGCTCGTACTTGGCAACAGACTCAGATGGAGTACAAACCCAACTGGCAGCAGAATGTCAACAAGACTACCACGCAAGTCAAGAACGTCGTGACCAGCCCAGTGCGTGAAGATTGTCATCGCAACAATTCATGCTTTAGCTGTGGTCAAACCGGACACTACGCCCGCCAGTGTCCCAAGAACGCCAAGCACGTAGCTCCATTTCAGCCGCAAGTCAACTACATGGAGCCGTATCCCGCCCCAGACGTGATCCAAGGGCAAATTCATCACATCTCCGCGGACGAAGCCCAAGAGGACCCGGAAGTCGTCATTGATATGTTTCTTGTTAATGACATACCCGCCGTAATTTTATTTGACTCTGGGGCTTCCCACTCTTTTATTTCGCAGAGTTTTGCTTCCCAAAACAATTTTCCTTGCTCGATTTTGGGAAAGCACATGCTGGTACAATCCCCGGGATCCCTACTCAGAAGCAATCTCGTCTGCCGAAATTTGGAAATTGACATCAAGGGCGTCAAGTTTCCAACTTCGTTGATAATCATCGACTCCAACAAATTGGATGTCATTCTGGGCATGAATTGGTTAACCCAATACCAAGTCTGCATCAGCTGTGCGACGAGAGAAGTTACCCTGAAAAATATGGAAGGTCCCACCACAAGTTTTTATGCCCGCAAGCGCATCCCCATGAAAGATATGATTTTCGCAGCCATGGCAGAAGAGGTGGAATTAATACCAGTGGTCAGCGAGTATCCACATGTATTTCCTGAAGAATTACCCAGCATGCCACCAGACCGAGAATTGGAGTTTGCTATTGACCTGGTGCCTGGAACCACTCCGATACATAAGAAATATTATCGGATGCCTTCCTCAGAATTGGTGGAATTGAAGAAACAACTGGATGAGATGTTGCAAAAAGGATACATTCATCCAAGCTCTTCACCATGGGGATCCCCAGCAATCTTCATGGACAAAAAGGATGGCAGTCTACGAATGTGCGTAGACTACCGACAGCTGAATGACGTCACCATCAAAAACAAGTATCCCCTGCCAAGGATTGACGATCTGTTTGATCAACTCACTGGGGCCAAAGTATTCTCAAAAATTGATTTGAGGACTGGATATCATCAACTCAAGATAAAGAAGGAAGATATTCCTAAGACCGCGTTCACCACTCGCTACGGTCTTTATGAATACACCGTGATGTCCTTCGGCCTCACCAACGCCCCTGCCTTCTTTATGCATATGATGAACAAGGTGTTTATGGATTTCTTGGACAAATTTGTGGTGGTGTTCATTGATGACATCCTCATTTACTCCAAGAGCAAAGACGAACATAAGGAGCATCTTCGATCAGTTCTGCAAAGGCTTCGCGATCATCAACTTTATGTCAAATTCAGCAAATGTGAGTTCTGGCTCCAACAAGTGGGATTCCTCGGGCATATCCTCTCGGCGGAAGGAATCTCAGTGGACCCAAGCAAGGTAAAGGATGTACTTGATTGGTCCGCACCTACCACAGTCTCAGAAATCCGGAGTTTCCTTGGACTAGCTAGATATTATCGCCGTTTTATCGAAGGATTCTCCAAGATCGCCAAGCCAATGACTGAGCTTCTGAAGAAGGATAAGAAGTTTGTATGGACGGAGGACTGCGAACGGAGTTTCAATGAGTCAAAAACCAGGCTGACCTCGGCACCAGTATTAACTCTTCCAGACATCTACCGCAGTTTTGATGTCTACTGCGATGCATCCAGAAGAGGACTGGGGTGTGTACTCATGCAAGATGGCAAGGTGGTGGCCTATGCATCCCGACAACTGCGGCAACATGAGGGAAACTATCCTACTCATGATTTGGAATTGGCCGCGGTGGTGCACGCCTTGAAAATTTGGAGACATTATCTGATTGGAAAGAAGTACCAGATATTCACCGACCATAAGAGTCTCAAGTATATATTCACTCAGCCCGATTTGAACCTTTGATAGCGAAGATGGCTCGAATTGGTTAAGGACTATGACCTCGGGATAAATTATCACCCGGGCAAAGCTAATGTGGTGGCTGACGCCCTCAGCCGCAAGCCAGCCAGCCTTTAATGCCCTGATGGATTCCTTGCCCCCGGAGCTTTATGAAGAAATCATGCAACTAAATTTGGTGATCACTGATGCCCGTATTACCAATATATTGGAAGTTGCCCCTACTCTCGAAGAAGAAATCCGCAGTGCTCAGGAAGACGATAAGGTGTTACAAATATATGTTCAGAAGATGCACCAAGGGCAGGCACCATATTTCTCTATGGATCAGCAAGGTTCGCTACGGTTTCAAGGAAGACTTTGTGTACCCAACCAAGAAGGTCTCAAGAAGAAGATATTGGCAGAAGCGCATGAAGCGCCATACTCAATTCACCCTGGTGGTACCAAAATGTATGAGGATCTTCGTCAGGTTTTTTGGTGGGATGGAATGAAGAAGGATATCGCATACTTTGTGGCCTATTGCGACATATGCAACAAGGTAAAGGCGGAACACCAAAAACCCGCCGGACTCCTCCAACCTCAGCCGGTATCCCAATGGAAATGGGATGATATCTGCATGGACTTTATCACCGGATTACCAAGGTCTCATCGAGGAAACGACGCGATATGGGTCATAGTGGACACCTTAACCAAGGTGGCACACTTTCTACCAATCCGGACTACATACCGTGCAAATCAACTCGCACAGCTGTATGTATCGAGAATCGTCAGTCTGCATGGAGTACCCAAGACTATCACCTCCGACAGGGGATCTCTGTTCACCTCCGCATTTTAGTCCCGACTACATCAAGCCTTGGGGACCGCTCTGAAGTACAGTACGGCCTATCATCCTCAGACAGTGGACAGACTGAGCGAGTAAATCAAATACTTGAGGATATGCTCAAGGCATGTACACTGGCCCAAGGAACCAAGTGGGAAGATTGTCTGCCCTACGCCGAGTTTTCCTACAACAATAGTTTCCAAGCTAGCTTAAAGATGTCACCCTATGAAGCCCTGTATGGCCGGAAATGCCGCACCCCATTGAATTGGTCCCAAACCGGAGACAGCCGTATTTTTGGGACTAATTTAATGATCGAAGCGAAGAAGCAAGTCAAGGAAATCCGCGACAGACTGCAAATGGCCAAATCCCGACAGAAGAGCTACTATGATGCCAAACATCGTCAGATCAGCTTCGAACCCGGAGAGCACGTATATCTTCGAGTCACCCCTATGAAAGGAGTCAAGAGGTTTCAGACCCGAGGAAAATTGGCACCCAGATATATCGGTCCATTCCCCGTCATGGCCAGAGTCAGAACAGTTGCATACCAGTTGGAATTGCCACCAGAATTGTCAGAAGTACACAACGTGTTTCACATCTCACAGCTAAGGAGATGTATCTCGCCACCGAAGAAAAGGACTGATATGGAAGAGATAGAATTTGCTAAGGATTTGACTTATGAGGAAAAGCCAATCAGAATATTGGATCAGACAGAAAGGGTCACTCACAGCAAAGAAATAAGGTTTTACAAGGTTCAGTGGGAGCATCACACCGCAGAAGAAGCAACCTGGGAAAGAGAGGAGTTTTTAAGGACTGCATACCCAGAGTGGTTTTCCCAAGCAACCGAATCTCGAGCACGAGATTCATCCTAAGTGGGGGAGGTTTGTGACAGCCTCGATTTTGCCTTCTCTCTTTTTCCGGACTTGCCTTCTCTCTTTTTCCGGACTTGGTTTTCACCGTGGTTTTTGCCCTGATTTGATTTGGGTTTTGAGTCATTTCAAATGGACTTGTCACTTGGGCATATCCTTGACTTTCACCCAAGTGACCAATCTACCTTATTCTACCAACAAATTCCCAAAATAATCAAATGAATATTTTTCCTAAAAGAAAAATATTCATTTCCCTCTCTGAAACACACTTCAGAAACTTGTGCTCCAAAGCAACCCCCATTTTTCTTGCTCAGAAAAATCTGAGATAAATCATGAATATTCTTAGAACCTTGGCACACCTTCCCATGCAAAAATATTGCATCACTTTTTGTAATATTTTTGCTGTAGAAAATCTTTTCACTTCTGGACCAAAAATGCACTTTGTACAGCAAGTGCATTTTTCCTTGAGCTTTTGGCCTTGAGCTTTCTTGAGCCTAAGCACCCTCCTAAGAAACCCTAAACCCTAGTAGATCAGCCCTAATGGCCTTCTAGAAGGTGGCCAAACTTGGCGACCAAGTTTCTGGACAGAAACTTGTCAGCTTAGTAGAGTCAAGTCTGGTCGGCTGGGCATGAACCACCACCTCTCCTGGACGTCGATTTGACCATGCCAACTTGCTGACCGTGTGAGGACACGACGCCTGGCAGCGTCTCGACGCGCTTTGGCTGACGCCTTGCCCTCTGTTTCGCATGTGCTCGCTCCAGCGCTCGCCGCCGACTGCCGCACCGCGCCACAAGCCTCGACCCATCACCCTTGACCGCTCCCTGGCGCTCACCGACGCCGGAGCCGCCGTAGCAAGCACGGGCGCGTCGCGTCCAAAACGCCACAGTGCGCGCGTGCGCTTGTCCACTTCCCCAACCGCCTCCTCTGCTCGTCCGCGAGCGTGGGCAAGCTCCTGCGTTGACGCTGAGCCCTTGCCCCCTCGCGTTGGAGCTTCCCGTCGACGTTCGCCGCGTGTCCAGAGCGCTTCGGCGGCGACACGTTCCCCCCCTCTTGCTCCGGCTATATAAAGCGACCCCGCCTTGAATCCTGGCCAAGCCACACTCCACACAAACCCCACGAACACGTAGAACGACCGCAGCTCGGTCGGGCAGGCCTCTGGCCGTCCCCCCAACCCGAGGACTCCGGCGATCCCCGTAGGACAGCCGTCGCTCTCCAGGGCCTCTCGAGCTCAAGCAGCTGCTTGGGCGGGGCCTTGGTGGTCTGTTGGTGCTGCCTGGACGCCACCAAGCCCTCGGAGTCGCTCCTAGCCTTCGTCTTCATCCTCTCCGGCGAACTCCGTCCGCCACTGAAGCATGCGAGCTCGAGCGCGAGCCACTCCGTCCACCTCTCGCCAAGCCACGGGTACGGGCAGGTGCGCCTCGAGCCCCGCTTCAATCCTATCCCTCTAGCCTAGCCCCAAACCCCCTCGTCGCCGGCGTGAGCTCCGGCGAAGCGCCGCCCCCCTCTGATCTTGATCCCCCTCTCCCTCTCCTGACGGGCAGGGCCGAGTGTCAGCCTCAACACTCACGCCCGAAGTGGTACGAGTGGAGGCGCACTCCCGTTTTACGCCTTCGACGTCACCCCCCCGAGATTTCTATTTAATTCAAATTTAATTCAGAAATTTGACTAAACTTTGACGAGCCACCATTTCTAAACCATAAGTCCAAATGAAGTGATTCTTTTTGCATTGTCTTTGTTACAGAAAGCTCTAGCAGCACACCAAAGGGTGGAATTTTTCTGCTGTCTAGCATTTCTGGTGATTTTCAGAATGTGTTTTGACATTTTTTTGTGGTTTTAAATTCTTTTTCAGAAGGAGAAGCTTGTCTTGAAGCAAACCAAGAGGGGTGTGATCCTCCTCTACACTAAGGCAAGCCACACCAGCATTGGATGGTGTTATTTCAATATCTATGATTTTCTACTTGAATATGAGTTCTTATTTGCATTTAAAATTTGATAATTAATTTTGGTAAATTGCTAGTTACTTTATTCTGCTAGATGTGCTTGTTTTAGTTACTGGTTGAATGCATGAACTTGTTTGGTTAATTAGAGTAAGATTTGCAGTATGCAGATTGCTATGGAAATTAATGGTAGTGATTTTTACTAAGTGGTATTTTCATTTAAATAAAGAACTAATAAAAAATTGTTTGATGATAAAAATGAGTTATAACCAGAGAGTTATGGTTCTTAGTATTGCAAGATGTTTATGTTGTTAAGTTGGATCCATGACTTTGAGTTGTTTGCATTGCAAGACGAGTAGTGCATTATATTACGGTAATCATAAAAAGTTTTTATCAAAGCTAAACTTGATTAAGTTCAACTTGAATATGATGTTGATCACATCATGGTGCCACTGAATCGGTTTTAATTCAGTGCGACCACATTTACCTAATGGGAAGGTCTTGATTCGGTCCTTTGTTGTGGCTCTCACCGGTGCCTCCCGCGAGGGAAGGTTATGGGCGTGCACACCCTGGCCCGGTAGGCAGACATAACCTTGTGTGCTCGTTTTTGTTTTTATGGTACCTTGTCCCCGTTTGGGACTGTTTTGCCACGACGGTGGCCGTTGGTGTCTTTGGTAGACACGGGGCCACCCAAGACCTAGCCCTGAGAGGGAGATGGTCAGAGTGGCCGGGGAGAGTGCATGACAAAGGGAGGGTTTCGTCGGAATACTTTGGTCCACCCGTATGGGATTGCGAGGCCAGGTATTCCGTAGTGTTGGTAAAGTGCGCTACCTCTGAAGAGTGTATTTAATCTATCAATAGCCGCGCCCTCGGTTATGGGCAAGACTCGGGAGTAAGTCACACCATGGATCAACTTTTATAATAAAACTTGCAAACTGAGTGATTGTTGTGATGCATTGGTTCGGGGTGAACCTTGAACACTCGAGGTGTTCATGAGTAATTGGTTTTAGGTGTGACCCCGGTGCGGTCACCGTTTGGTTACGAGGTAATCGTCTGGTAAGCGAGTCCGTGTGACTCGATGTTCGTTTTGTTTGCATTGTATCCGTAGTATTTCTTGCATTAAATTAACCTGATTAATTATCATGATATTGTCTGTCATCGTGCTTATGTTTGTTGTGAGCTTGCAAGTACATTCAATGTACTGACCTGGCGTGTTATGCCAGCTTTCAGCCAAGTCAGTTCGCATCGGAGCGCATCTCGTGTCTAGGCCGTGTCCACGTCAGTGTCCCTGTACTATGGAGTTCCACTTCATCGTTCTTCCGCTGCCGCGTAGTTCGTGTGATCGAGGCCCCAACCATGTTCATTAAATAATGGACATAATGTCCAGCAGCACCGTGTGTGCCGCTTGGCCTCGTATCTCGATATAATATCAGACCTATGTATTCCGCTAGTATCAATAAAGCGGTTGTTTCTGTACCATGTTGTTGTGTATTGCCAGAAGACTCGATCTCTGGGCTGGCAATGTAGGGTAAACCGGTTTCTCTGAGTCGGGGTGCCACAGTTTATTTTGTTGAGCTTTCATACACTTATAGCTCTAGTGCTCTGTTGCATGTCAATACCTACACACTCACATTGATATCTATTGATGGGCATCTCCATAGCCTGTTGATACACCTAGTTGATGTGAGACTATCTTCTTCTTTTTTGTCTTCTCCACAACCACCCTTCTATTCCACATATAATGCTATGTCCATGGCTCACGCTCATGTATTGCGTGAAGATTGAAAAAGTTTGAGAACAACAAAAGTATGAAACAATTGCTTGGCTTGTCATCGGTGTTGTGCATGATTTAAATATTTTGTGTGATGAAGATAGAGCATAGCCAGACTATATGATTTTGTAGGGATAGCTATCTTTTGCCATGTTATTTTGAGAAGACATCATTGCTTTGTTAGTATGCTTGAAGTATTATTATTTTTATGTCAACATTAAACTTTTATCTTGAATCTTTCGGATCTGAACATTCATGCCACAATAAAGAAACATTGAAAAGTATGCTAGGTAGCATTTCACATCAAAAATTCTATTTTCATCATTTACCTACTCGAGGACGAGTAGGAATTAAGCTTGGGGATGCTTGATACGTCTCCAACGTATCTATAATTTTTGATTGTTCCATGCTATTATATTATCTGTTTTGGATGTTTAATGGGCTTTATTATGCAGTTTTATATTATTTTTGGGACTAACCTACTAACCGGAGGCCCAGTGCAAATTGCTGTTTTTTGCCTATTTCAGTGTTTCACAGAAAAGGAATATCAAATGGAGTCCAAACGGAATGAAACCTTCGCGAGGATCGTTTTTGGAACAAACGCAATCGAGGAGACTTGGAGTGAACGTCAAGGAAGCAATGAGGCGGCCACGAGGTAGGAGGGCGCGCCCCCCACCCTCGTGGGCCCCTCGTGGCTCCACCAACCTACTTCCTTCGCCTATATATACTCTTATACCCTGAAAACATCCAGCAGCACCACGAAACCCTATTTCCACCGCTGCAACCTTCTATACCCGTGAGATCCCATCTTGGGGCCTTTTTCGGCGCTCCGCCGGAGGGGGAATCGATCACGGAGGGCTTCTACATCAACACCATAGCCTCTCCGATGATGTGTGAGTAGTTTACCTCAGACCTTCGGGTACATAGTTATTAGCTAGATGGCTTCTTCTCTCTCTTTGAATCTCAATACAAAGTTCTCCTCGATTCTCTTGGAGATCTATTTGATGCAATACGTTTTGCGGTGTGTTTGTCGAGATCCGATGAATTGTGGGTTTACGATCAAGATTATCTATGAACAATATTTGATTCTTCTCTGAATTCTTATATGTATGATTTGTTATCTTTGCAAGTCTCTTTGAATTATCAGTTTGGTTTGGCCTACTAGATTGATCTTTCTTGCAATGGAAGAAGTGCTTAGCTTTGGGTTCAATCTTGCGGTGTCCTTTCCGAGTGACATCAAGGGAAGCAAGGCACGTATTGTATTGTTGCCATCAAGGATAAAAAGATAGGGTTTATATCATATTGCTTGAGTTTATCCCTCTACATCATGTCATCTTGCTTAATGCATTACTCTATTCTTATGAACTTAATACTCTAGCTGCATGCTGGATAGCGGTCGATGTGTGGAGTAATAGTAGTACATGCAGAATCGTTTCGGTCTACTTGACACGGACGTGATGCCTATATACATGTCATGCCTAGGTATTCTCATAACTATGCGCTTTTCTATCAATTGCTCGACAGTAATTTGTTCACCCACCGTAGAATTTTCTATCTTGAGAGAAGCCACTAGTGAAACCTATGGCCCCCGGGTCTATTTTCCATCATATAAGTTTCCGATCTATTTTATTTTGCAATCTTTACTTTCCAATCTATACCATGAAAATACCAAAAATATTTATCTTATTATCTCTATCAGATCTGACTTTTGCAAGTGGCCGTGAAGGGATTGACAACCCCTTTATCGCGTTGTTGCAAGGTTCTTATTTGTTTGTGCAGGTACGAGGGATTTGCGTGTAGTCTCCTACTGGATTCATACCTTGGTTCTCAAAAACTGAGGGAAATACTTACGCCACTTTGCTGCATCACCCTTTCCTCTTCAAGGGAAAACTAATGCATTCTCAAGAGGTAGCGTTGTGCTAGTTGTGGTTTCAGGGAACGAATTATTGGACAAGCTCAAGAATTATTGAATAACATGTTGAAAAATTATGATGATTGGACCCTTCCTGAACCACCGCTTAAACCCACTCCGAAGAAGAGGGGTATCTTATATCTCAGTCCTGAAGATATGCAAGAGGCAAAGAAATCTATGAGAGAAAAAGGTATTAAAGCTGAGGATGTCAAAAATTTACCTCCTATTGAAGAAATACATGGGCTTGATACACCACCACCTAAGGTGGTAGAGGTAAATTCTCTAATGAAATTCACTGATAATCCTCACAATATGCACCCTACCCAATGCCTTTATGAGTTTGAAAACTACATTAGAAAGCAAGATCACTTCAATGCAAATGTTACGAATCAATGGAAATACAATTTTGATATGATTGCTCGCTTGAGTGACTTGTTATTTAGAATCTCAAATGATGTTAGAGGTGTGGGGAAGCATGCTTCTATGGTTCAAACTCAGTTAGAACAAGTTGCTAAATCTCAAAGAGAGTTGCTAGATGAAATGAATAATAATATCAATGATCATGTTGTTAGAGTAATGACTAGAGGAGGTAGAATGACTCAGGAACCACTTTATCCTGAGGGACACCCAAAAAGAATTGAACAAGACTCCCAAAGGGTTAACACTGATGGACGTAGTCCGTCTAAAAAGAAAAAGAAGAAGAAAAATGATAGGACTTTGCATGCCTCTAGTGAACGTGAAGTAGAAAAACCACCTGATAATGATAATGAAGTTTCTATCTCTGATGCTGAAACTCAATCTGGTAGTGAACATTCACCTTCCGATAATGAAAAAGATAATGACGAGGTTCGTGAAAATACTCAAACAAATAATAGAGAACCAGACAATGATGTTGAGATAGAACCAGCAGTTGATCTTGATAACCCACAACCCAAGAATAAAAATATTATAAAAGAGACTTTGTTGCTAGAAAACACGGTAAGCAAAGAGAACTGTGGGTTCAAAAACCTATGCCATTTACACCTAAGTCAACTAAAAATAAAGATGAAGAAGAATTTGAACGCTTTGCTGAAATGCTGAGGCCAGTCTTTTTGCGTACTCGCTTGACTCACATCTTGAAAATTGCCTCCTTATGCAAAGTACATGAAAGACATCATCACCAATAAGAGAAAAATACCCGAAGCTGAAATCTCCACCATGCTTGCTAATTACACTTTTAAAGATGGAGTACCTAAAAAACTTGGAGATCCAGGAATACCAAGTATACCTTGCTCCATCAAAAGAAATTATGTGAGAACTGCTTTATGTGATTTGGGAGCTGGTGTTAGTGTTATGCCTTTCTCTTTATATAAAAGACTTGATTTGAATAAACTCACACCTACTGAAATATCTTTGCAAATGGCTGACAAATCAACTGCCATACCTATCGATATTTGTGAGGATGTGCCCGTTGTTGTTGCTAATGTTACTATTTTGACAGACTTTGTTATACTTGAGATGCCCGAGGACGATAACATATCAATTATCCTTGGTAAGACCCTTCTTGAATACTGCAGGAGCTGTTATTGATTGCAATAAAAGCAAGGTCACTTTTCATATCAACGGTAATGAGCATATGGTGCACTTCCCGAAGAAACAATTCCAAGTGAATGGTATTAATGTTGTTGAAAAATCTCCGACATTTTTTACTCACTATTGGAAGTTTTCAACTACCTCTACCTACTATCAAAAAGAAATATGAAATGCTTATTGTTGGGGACATTCATATCCCCGTTGAGGTAACTTAGTGAGTTATGAAAGTTCTTCGGTTTCATGCTAATCGAAAGTGGTTGTTAATAAGACTTTATCAACCTTATTAATGGATCATTTTTGAGAGGTATGAAGTTGATGAATTTAGTGAGCACTACCTTCTGTCCCTACCTTTTGTTTCCTGTTTTTTATTAGTTAAATAAAATAAAATGACATGTTTTGTCTGTTCTCTGAATTTCCCATGCAATAAAAAAATGACCCAAAAATAAAGTTCTCAGAATGCTCTGAAAATTTAATATGATATTTTCTGAATATTTAAGAATTTCTAGTGCAAATAATATCAAAGGGAGGTGCACCAGGTGGGCACAACCCACCTGGGCGCGCCAGGACCCCCAGGCGCGCCCTGGTGGGTTGTGGTCCCCACGTAGCCCCCCTCACTTATCTCTTCATCCCACATCACCACCTACCTCCAGAAAAAATCACCATTGCTCTCTCTCTCCCTCTCGTGTTCTTGCTATCAAACCCGCGGATTTCGATCTCTTTACTCGAAGCTCCATTTCCGAAACTGTTCCGGGGGATTGTTGCTTGGTATGTGACTCCTCCGTTTGTCCAATTAGTTTTTGCTTTAGTGGTTTATATTTTGAATAATTAGTTGCTCTTGGTGCTACTGTAGATGAGCTTGCATGTTGAATTCTTAGAGTTGTAAATAGTTTGAATGCTTGATATGGCCTCTATGCATCCCTATGAGTAGTTGCTACCAATCTTGTGAAGTTTTGTTAACAAATTTTTGTGACCCTATTTTTTTAGAAAATTGTACGTAAATATGATGAACCTCTTTGGAAGGAGTTCTTCAAGGAGGAGGTCCCCGGAGGCATCTTCTAGTAGCAGCTTCGCTCGTCGGTCTTATGTTGAACCAAGCGAAAGTTCCATACGAGATGCCGCCACCAAAACATGCTTATGGCCATGCAACGATTATATGGTGAGTGTGGGCATTAAGGAAGAATTTGAGCAATATGTTCACAATGCCGAGCTCGGTCCCTACATTTTAGATAACTGAAACCAACACCTCACTCTCACTAAATCATTTGTCAAAGAATTTAAATTCCATCCCCGTGAGTCTAGGGTGTCATTTAAACTGTATGAAAATCCATTTACCATATCTTTAGAGAGATTTGCTGACCACTGCAAAATCCCATTCTGGGGTTCGCTTGATGAACCACCAAGATCTGAGTTTCAAACATTCTTGACTAGTCTCTGCTATGATGAGACGAGGGGAGTGACGCAAGGTAGAATAAAGAGCATTCATTTTCCCGCAATTCAGTACTTTGCATTATTTAATGGAAAATGCATTGTAGGCAAACAAGACCGTAGTACACTTTGTGCTCCAAACTTGAGCCTCATACGCACCGCTCTCACCAGTGACAAAAGTTATAATCTTGGGGCGATTATTGCACGCAGGTTGCAACACAATGCTAGTAGTGGTTATTTTTATGGAGGAATTTATGCCACACGCTTAGCAAGAGAGCTGGGTGTTTCACCTTTGCCATATGACCCTATTTTACCCACGCAGTATTTAGACTTTGATGCTATAAAACGTCATAAGATCCTTAGAGGTGAACCCCATAATTTCACCTGTAAATTGTTGTTTAATCAAAGTTCCGTTGAGCACACATATTTGCCTGCGCCTGCTCTCTTTGATGTTCATAGTAGGGGAAGATATTTTGTTCTTGAGAGCGAGGCCTGAGCTCATAACACGGCAGTTGTGGCCGCACGGCAGGCTGAGGCATCCACACCGAGAGCCTCCATGATCTATCACTCCGATCATTATGCAGGCTATTGACTGATTACCAAGTTAGGCCAAAAGCCTAAGCTTGGGGGAGTACGTATTTCTCACCGACATTACATTCATGTTCCCATATTTCATTTGTCGGTTTCACACTTTTTCATTGTATTATCCATGCTAAATTTATTTTCTCGCTTTCTTCTTGTGTGTTTGAAAAACTTTGAGAAAATCCAAAAATATATTTCCTGCTTCTTTTCGGTTTTTCTTCCTAGTTTAAATTGTTGTAGCACTAAAAAGAAAACCCAAAAAGATTTCCTTGTTCTTCTTTTGCTTGTTGGGAGCTTTCCCGTGTAAATAGTTTTTCTCATTTTTGTTTTTCCCTTTTATTTGCTTGTTCAAGAAAAAAACTGAAAACTCCAAAAATATTTTAGTGTGTTTCTCTGAATTTCTTTTCTTTTTATTGAGTCATACCGAGGAGAAGACCATGATGAAAATGTTGAGTGGCTCTCATTTGCATTACTGTTGATCTAACAAAGAGCCCATATTACTTTGTCTTCTCCTTTTTGAATAAAATGTTTGCAGATTCTAGCTTAGTCCATGGCACTCTTGCACTATTATTATTTTGATATCGTTCAGTCATGCAAGTGAAAGGCAATAATAACGATATTTGATGAACTGGCCATGGCAGAGAGAAACGGGTATGAACTCGACTTGTTCTATTTTTGTAAATATGTTTAACCTAGTATCCATGATTCAGCCCATTAGAATTAAACATGTTTGCAATGACAATTAGAGATTATAGTTTCTCATGCCATGCATAAGTAGCTAGGAGTGGATAATGATTTATCTTGGATGTCAACATTGCGTTAAAATGATTGTGATGTAGTATGATAATATGGTATCCTCCTTTGAATGTTCGAGTGGCTTGACTTGGCACATGTTCATGCATGCAGTTGAATCAAAACCAACATAGCCTCTATGATATTTATGTTCATGGTGTTCATATCCTACTCATGCTAGTATCCAATGTTACTTATGCATAATGCATGTTCATGACCGTTGTTGCTCTCTAGCTGGCCGCTTCTCAATCTATTTGCTAGCCTTCGCCTGTACTAAGTGGGAATTCTGCTGGTGCATCAAAAACCTGAAACCCAAGTTATTCCATATGAGTCCACCATACCTACCTATATGGGGTACTACCCTGCCGTCCTAAGTAAATTTGCATGTGCCACCTCTAAAAACTTCAAATAAATATCCTTTTGTGTGCCTGGATTGTTCATAGAGCGACAGGAGGTAGTCGGTATCTTCCATGCTAAGCGGGTTATTCTCAGGATGAGTGTTTATTCACTCGCCACTGCATGAGAAAGGGGCAGTAATAGGGATTCCCAGTCCCAAATTGCAAAAAGAACTTACAAATAATCAAACAAAAACTCCCATGGAGTAATAACCTTTACTTTATCGCTTGGGAACTGCCACTAATGTGTTTAGCATGGAAGATATTGATAACCGATGGTCACGAAGTAAACAAGAATGGTGCATTTCTCAAAATATCATTTACCTCTGTTTTAAAATTTTGAGCTCTGGCACCGCTGCAAATCACTGATTCCGTCTGCGAAGGGACTATCTATTTACTTTTATGTTGCGTCATCACCTTCTAAAATAAGCGCTAGAACCTAAGAGCACTATTGTCATGCTTATGCATTGTGTGTAGCTAATGTTGGGTGCATCATGACTGGATCTTTTCTACCATGAATTACAATATTTAGTCGCTCCTTGAACTTTGGGGGTGCTCTGCATTTATGTTTTGCGGTCTCGGAAAGGGCTTGCGAGATACCACTATTGTCATATTATATCATGGTTGTTTTGACAACGTGTTGCTGTTTGAGATATCTTATTATTGCTCGCTAGCTGATTATGTCATTTATATGAGTTAATATAATTTTTAAGAGTTATTTTATTTGTCGACATAGTTAGTTATAATATTGGCTGAAAACCTGGGTGTTGTTTAAGCTTATTTATGCAAACAAGAGCAAAAGAGTTCGTAAAAGTTTTTCTTTTTTCACTTTCAGTTTATCAACTGAATTGCTTGAGGACAAGCAAAGGTTTAAGCTTGGGGGAGTTGATATGCCTCCGTTGTATCTACTTTTCCTAAGGCTATTCCTCTTGTTTTGGGCTCTAATTTGCATGATTTGAATGAAACTAACCCGGACTACGCTGTTTTTAGCAGAACTACCATGGTGTTGTTTTTGTGCAGACATAGAAGTTCTCGGATTGGAACGAAACTTTGCGGGGATTTTTTATACAATAAAAGATAATTTTTGGAGCCAAGAACCACTGGAGGGGGGCACCTGGGTGAGCACAACCCACCAAGGCGCGCCACCCCCTCCAGGCACGCCCAGGTGGGTTGTCCCCACCTGGTGGCCCCGCAGACCCTGAAACCGACGCTATAAAATCCTATTTTTCTAGAAAAAAATCAGGGAGAAAGAATTATCGTGTTCCATGAGACGGAGCCGCCGTCATCTCATGTTCTTCGTCGGGAGGCCAGATATGGAGTCCGTTTGGGGCTCCGGAGAGGGGGATCTTCGATCTTCGTCATCACCAACCCTTCTCCATCGCCAAATCCATGATGCTACCCACCGGGAGTGGGTAATTCCTTCGTAGG
Source organism: Triticum aestivum (assembly GCF_018294505.1). Classification (NCBI taxonomy): domain Eukaryota; kingdom Viridiplantae; phylum Streptophyta; class Magnoliopsida; order Poales; family Poaceae; genus Triticum; species Triticum aestivum. Next base: position 116,492,780 of record NC_057805.1, read on the forward strand.
CTCGCTAGTCGGTGAGGAGTTGGATGAGATTCATCATGTAATTGAGTTAGTTTTGTTAGGGCTTGATCCCTAGTATCCATTATGTTCTGAGATTGATGTTGCTATGACTTTGCCATGCTTAATGCTTGTCACTTTGGGCCTGGGTGCCATGATCTCAGATCTGAACCATTTATGTTATCACCATTATATCTATGTTCTAGATCCGATCTTGCAAGTTATAGTCACCTACTACGTGTTATGATCCGGCAACCCCGGAGTGACAATAGTCGGGACACTTCCTGGTGATGAATGTAGTGTGAGGAGTTCATGTATTCACCGTGTGTTAATGCTTTGTTCCGGTTCTCTATTAAAAGGAGGCCTTAATATCCCTTAGTTTCCAATAGGACCCCGCTGCCACGGGAGGGTAGGACAAAAGATGTCATGCAAGTTCTTTCCATAAGCACGTATAACTATTTACGGAATACATGCCTACATTATGTTTATGAACTGGAGCTACTATCGTATCGCCCTAGGTTATAACTGCCACATGATGAATATCGTCCAACAACGCTGATCCAATGCCTATGATTTTCCTACATATTGTTTCTGCTAAGTTACTACAGCTATTGTTACTATTGCACTTGCTACAAAATTACTGCTATCACTGTTACCGTTACTATTGCTGTTGCTACAGATAATTAATCTCCAGGTGTGGTTGAATTGACAACTCAACTACTAATACTTGCAAATATTCTTTGGCTCCCCTTGTGTCAAATCAATAAATTTGGGTTGAATACTCTACCCTCGAAAACTGTTGCGGTCCCCTATACTTGTGGGTTATCAGAGTTTTCCACATATTGATCTCTGTTGCGTTACCATTGCTATTGCTACTGCTACAAAATTGTTACTGTTGTAACCGTTATCACTGCTATCGTTACTAATACTACTATCAAACTATCATATTAATGTGCTACTGATCACTTTGCTGCAGATATTTAATCTCTAGGTGTGGTTGAATTGACAACTCAACTGCTAATACTTACAAATATTCTTGGCTCCCTTATGTCAAATCAACAAATTTGGGTTGAACACTCTATCCTCGAAAACTGTTGCGATCCCCTATACTTGTGGGTTACCAGAAGCACTTCCCATACTATCGTATCGAAGCATTTTTCCCTTTTGCGAATGTATTGGAAGCATTTTAATGTCTGGTCGGTTTATAAATGACACAATCCCACAACAAACAATCTTGCAAAACATCATATTTTAAACCTAGTATGTGGGATGGAGTGTACGCTTGGAAGGCATTTCATTAGCGATCCAATGGTCATCTTTGCCTATTGTGATTCATTCAGATTGTTCAGAATTGTTCAGGATGACCACCGAACAGGGAGAGAACAGATCTGCATACATGATGATGGTGCAAGAGATTAAAGCATTGCTTCTTTAGGGTCAGAGGGAATTCATAGTCAAGCAAGTTAGGCGAGAAAAATATTGTTAGTCACTTTTTACCAAACTATGGTAGAATAAAGGAGTGCACTGCGGTGTGACCGGATGAGGCACCTGACCTTTGTAATGCAAACTTGGCCGCTTGATGAATGAATTTCCTTTTCCTCGCAAAAAAAAGACAACGAAGTAGGTCGTTGTTTTTTCATAGGTTGCATTCATATTTTAAAAGCACACTTTATACATATATATCTCGTCCCACAAGTTACATTTATGTTTTTTTCCCAATCTTTTGTGAAAACCATTTGGTATGATTTTATAGTTGCAAAACTATGCCATAGATTAAAATTCCACAAAGGTAATTTGAGATACAAAGTGTGTACAACTAATAGTTTTAGAAAATGAAGCATAGCATTTACCATAAATAATATGGGACTTAAATAGATTTATTTATTTATTATTGTTGAATTCTTTCCAAAACTAATGTCGTCCATCCTCAACAAACCATCTCTGTCGTCACCATCTCTCACACATGGTTTGATCTAGGAGTTTATTTATCTCCTCTCCTCTATAACCAAGGAAGAAGGTGCATCAGAGACCGAAGAACGTATCACCAATACTCTTATGCGTTGAGTATTCTTGATGCAACCATATTGTTCGGCCTATTTAAAACCTGCTAAAATGTGAAATGAATTCACAACACTAATAATGTATGTGTCTTATGTCATGAAGTTTCAGAATCAAGCTCGATATGTAGCTTGATAAACAAAAAAAATCAACATTGTAGTGTTTTTTTTGCAAAAAGGATTGGATCTATTATAAAAGCATCTCAAACAAAAACCACCAACATTGGTAGTGTTAATGGGCCAAATTCACAGTCAATTTGAACTAGCTACTATTCATAAGCACATTTGTCTTTTTATAATAGTGTTTTGGATTTGTATCCAGTTTTTGTGATATGATTTGTATATATTCATGACTTCTATAGTGAAATGTGCGGATTTGGATTACTAAGAGTACCTCACATGTGGGAGTACAAGACACATTTCCACTCGGACTACATGTTTTTTAGGGGACTCGGACTACACGTGTAATGGCATGGGTCAGTCATGGGTCGAGGGTAAAAGAATTCTTCGACTGAGTTTATCTGTGGACAAGTTGTGAAGAGAGGCCGAGTGTAATCTTAGAGCATTTTTAACGCAGACACTAAAACCGCCGCAACCGTTCGGACCGCGCGGTCTAAATGTGCTTTGCCATCCAGCGCGGTGGTCCACACATGTTTTCCCCATAAACCGGAGACAAACTATGGGGCTTTGTGGTCTCTGGACGGCTGTCACGTCCACTTCTATCTGCCCTGGCCCATCATTACCCCCCTCCCACTTTCGTGTGCGCTTCCCGCCTGAAATATTCAACGCCGCCTAGAGCGTCCGCATTCATGCCTGCCTAGAGTGGACGCGACCTCTCGCTGCTGCCGGCATTGAAGCAGTGCGCCGCTTTCCGATGCAGGCGACTGCTTCATGTTCAAACGATACCACGTCGGTCCCTCGCCCTACATTAATGATATGGTTGCCGAGGAACCTACTACGGCGCCATCCGTTCGTCCGCCTGTCGCCCACCATTAACCACATCGCTGTGACCCATTGCCACCCCCTCGCCCGCTACATAAACTCCAGCCCCGGCGATAGCCGCAGTCATCATCCTCCAGTCCCTTTCTCCTCTCTGCACCACGCCTGCCATGGCCTCCTCGCGCTCCAAAGCACTCTGGGACACCCTCTCGTCAGAGCAGAAGGAGATAGATGCCATTGCTGCCTGCAGGCAGACAGGGGCCACCGACGCCCCAATGGAGGACGAACCGGCGCCACCCTTCTCGTCGGTGCATGCCTGCATCACCATCGGCGAGGCCTGTGCCTATTACACAGACATGATGCAGGAGGAGCAGGAGGCCAGGTTCCGGCAGGCGCAGGCCGACCACGCCTACAACTTCAGCCTCCTTGACAAGCATCGACGCGCGAAGGAGCAACTCGCCTCTGGCATGGCCATCGCGCCAGACGTGGACGTGGCGGAGCTTGAGGCACTGCCCGACTCTTACCGCTCCGCCACGACATCCGCGGCGGCCGCTGGTGGTACCGCCTCCATCAAGCGGAACTAGAGAAGGTGAAGGCATGAGCCGGAGCTTCATTTTCCAGGGCTCACAGACGGACATGGCGAACAGGCGTCGACGATCATTTAGATTAGGTTTAGAGTAGGGTTTAGTTAAAAATTGTTCAAAATTTAATGAATTTCGTCCAGTTTATATGAAATCCGCCATGTTTGCATGACTTCGTCTGTGTTCAGACAGTGGTTGAAATGTATACGGGCAGCATTGGATGGTCGCCTCCTACATCCGTGTCTGTAGGTTGGTCTCCTGTCCGCGGACGGATACCGGAGCAAATTTACAGGTCTGCCTTGGAGATGCCCTTACTATAACTATATCACCTTGATGCGGCACTATGAGTCAGATAAAAACTTCACTTATATATATATATATAGAGAGAGAGAGAGCGCTCGATGTGTCACATGAACATGATTGAACTTATTTTGTTATTTCACGTGATTGAGAGGTGGACATATGCTACATCGAGATCCAAACTGTAGTAGATTGAAATAACATGAAAACTGACTGGTCAGTCTATGTGCATATCATCATTTGTAACAAGGAAAAAAATTGTTGCGTGCCCAGATCCGCCTATGTACCCCTTCGTCAAGGGCGATTAGGGTTCCTTGCTCCCTGCTGGCCATGCCATATGACTACCTCGTCTCCTCTGGCCTTAGACAACTTTCAAGGTTTGCGTTCTACTTAGGAACGCGAGGCAGTGGCGGCTCCCTGAAGGTGGAATAAGATTCTTCTCGCATAGCCTCCATTTCGGCGGTGCTTCTAACGTAGTTAGAGGGCGTGTAGAGGTGTATCTTTGGCGGATCTCACGAGATTTGGTCGTTGTTTGCCTTTGGTGGGTCTAATTGGATCTGGTCTTTGCTCGTCTATGATTCATGTGTCTCGACATTGGATACTTTTGATATACGCTTCTCTTCATTGGAGATGGTTCTTATTGTAGTGCTGGTACTATGGGGTCTTAACACGACGATTTTCCGACTGTCTACTAAAACAAGGTTTGCCGGCCCCGAATGGGAGGGGATGACGGCATGCTTTCGACTCGCTCTAGTGTTTGTAGTCGTCTCTAGGTGGCCTGCGGTGAAGGAAATATGCCCTAGAGGCAATAATAAAGTTGTTATTTTATATGTGTGAATACATAAACAAATACTGTGTTCCTAGTATGCCTCTACTAGACTAGCTCGTTGATCGAAGATGGTTAAGGTTTCCTAACCATGGACATGTGTTGTCATTTGATAACGGGATCACATCATTAGGAGAATGATGTGATGGACAAGACCCATCCGTTAGCTTAGCATAATGATCGTTCAGTTTTATTGCTATGCTTTATTACGTCAAATACATATTCCTTCGACTATGAGATTATGCAACCCCCGAATACCGGAGGAATGCCTTGTGTTCTATCAAACATCACAACGTAGCTGGGTGATCATAAAGATGCTCTACAGGTATCTCCGAAGGTGTTTGTTGAGTTGGTATAGATCGAGAGTAGGATTTGTCACTCCGAGTATCGGAGAGGTATCTCTGGGCCCTCTCGGTAATACACATCATAAGCTTGCAAGCAAATGACTATGGATTTAGTTACGAGGTGATGTATTACGTAACAAGTAAAGAGACTTGCCGGTAACGAGATTGAACTAGGTATAGAGATACCGACGATCGAATCCCAGGCAAGTAACATACCGATGGACAAAGGGAATTACGTATGTTGTCATAACGTTTCGACTGATAAAGATCTTCGTAGAATATGTAGGAGCCAATATGGGCATCTAGGTTCCGCTATTGGTTATTGACCGGAGAGATGTCTCGGTCATGTCTACATAGTTCTCGAACCCATAGGGTCCGCACGCTTAACTTCGTTGATGATATAGTGTTATATGAGTTATATGTTTTGGTGACCGAATGTCGTTCGGAGTCCCGGATGAGATTACGGACATGACGGGGAGTCGTGAAATGGTCGAGAGGTAAATATTGATATATAGGACGATGGTATTCAGACACCAGAAGTGTTTCGGAGGGTACTGATACGTCTCCAACGTATCTATAATTTTTGATTGCTCCATGCTATATTATCTTCTGTTTTTGACATTATTCGGATTTATTATTCACTTTTATATTATTTTTTGGGACTAACCTATTAACCAGAGGCCCAGCCCAGAATTGCTGTTTTTTCCTATTTCAGAGTTTCGCAGAAAAAGAATATCAAACAGAGTCCAAACGGAATGAAACCTTCGGGAACGTGATTTTCGAAACGAACATGATCCAGGAGACTTGGACCCTACGTCAAGCAACCAACAGGGAAGCCACATGGTAGGGGGGTGCGCCTACCCCCCAGGGCGCGCCCTCCACCCTCGTGGGCCCACCGTTGCTCCACCGACGTACTTCTTCCTCCTATATATACCTACGAAAAAGGAACCCATAGTTAATGAAAGAATAAATCAAGATTCCACTAGAATCGATAAACTTGAGGGTATCATTACCAACTTGGGGACCGCTTTTTCTTCCGTAAAGAATACTCCAAGTCCTCCAACTAAAATTGCCAAGCTTATGTATGTTCCTAAAAATAAGGGTGAATCCTCTAGTAAGGAAACTGCGGATCTTAAATCTATAAGTATTCATCCCAATCTTTTTGGTATCATTAAAGAACCATTTGCTACAAATGAATTTTTTGATCTTGTTCCTAAAATCTTGATAATTAATAAAAAGAAAGAAACTTTAAAGGATGATAGATGTCTTATTGAAGAATTGCCTACCAAAAATGGCAATACCTAGGTCTATCCTTGCTTTTATGCCTAGCTAGGGGCGTTAAACGATAGCGCTTGTTGGGAGGCAACCCAATTTTATTTTTAGTTTTTTGCTGTTCGCTTATGTTTAGGAATAAATATTTGATCTAGCCTCTGGTTATATGTGTTTTTATGTTTTAATTAGTGTTTGTGCCAAGTTAAACCTATAGGATCTTCTTGGATGATAGTTATTTGATCTTGCTGTAATTTCCAGAAACTTTCTGTTCACGAAAACAATTGTTAAAAATCACCAGAACGTGATAAAATATTGATTCCAATTTCTTCTGATCAATAAACAAATTGTCTAGGTCTTCCTATTTTGGCTGATTTTTTGGAGTTCCAGAAGTTTGCGTTAGTTACAGATTACTACAGACTGTTCTGTTTTTGACAGATTCTGTTTTTCGTGTGTTGTTTGCTTATTTTGATGAATCTATGGCTAGTAAAAGAGTTTATAAACCATAGAGAAGTTGGAATGAAGTAGGTTTAACACCAATATAAATAAAGAATGAGTGCATTACAGTACCTTGAAGTGGTCTTTTGTTTTCTTTCGCTAACGGAGCTCACGAGATTTTCTGCTGAGTTTTGTGTTGTGAAGTTTTCAAGTTTTGGGTGAAAGATTTGATGGATTATGGAACAAGGAGTGGCAATAGCCTAAGCTTGGGGATGCCCATGGCACCCCAAAGATAATCTAAGGACACCAAAAAGCCAAAGCTTGGGGATGCCCCGGAAGGCATCCCCTCTTTCGTCTACTTCCATCGGTAACTTTACTTGGAGCTATATTTTTATTCACCACATGATATGTGTTTTGCTTGGAGCGTCTTGTATGATTTGAGTCTTTGCTTTTTAGTTTACCACAATCATCCTTGCTGTACACACCTTTTGAAAGAGTCACACATGATTCGGAAATTATTAGAATACTCTATGTGCTTCACTTATATCTTTTGAGTTATATAATTTTTGCTCTAGTACTTCACTTATATCTTTTAGAGCACGGTGGTCGATTTGTTTTACAGAAACTATTGATCTCTCATGCTTCACTTAGATTATTTTGAGAGTCTTAAATAGCATGGTAATTTGCTTAAATAATCCTAATATGCTAGGTATTCAATAATAGTAAAAATTCTTATGAGTGTGTTGAATACTATGAGAAGTTTGATGCTTGATAATTGTTTTGAGGATATGAAGATGGTGATATTAGAGTTATGCTAGTTGAGTAGTTGTGAATTTGAGAAATACTTGTGTTAAAGTTTGTGATTCCCGTAGCATGCGCGTATGGTGAACAGTTATGTGATGAAGTCGGAGCATGCTTTATTTATTGATTGTCTTCCTTATGAGTGGCGGTCGGGGACGAGCGATGGTATTTTCCTACCAATCTATCCCCCTAGGAGCATGCGCGTAATACTTTGCTTTGATAACTTGTAGATTTTTGCAATAAGTATATGAGTTCTTTATGACTAATGTTGAGTCCATGGATTATATGCACTTTTCCTCCTTCCACCATTGCTAGCCTCTCTAATACCGCGCACTTTTCGCCGGTATCATACACCCACCATATACCTTCCTCAAAACAGCCACCATACCTACCTATTATGGCATTTCCATAGCCATTTCCGAGATATATTGCCATGCAACTTACCACCGTTCCGTTTACTATGACACGCTTCATCATTGTCATATTGCTTTGCATGATCATGTAGTTGACATTGTATTTGTGGCAAAGCCACCGTTCATAATTCTTTCATACATGTCACTCTTGATTCATTGCATATCCCGGTACACCGCCGGAGGCATTCACCTAGAGTCATATTTTGTTCTAAGTATCGAGTTGTAATTGTTGAGTTGTAAGAAAATAAAAGTGTGATGATCATCATTTTTAGAGCATTGTCCCAAGTGAGGAAAGGATGATGGAGACTATGATTCCCCCACAAGTCGGGATGAGACTCCGGACAAAAAAAAGAGGCCATAAAAAAGGAAGAAATGGCCCAAATAAAAAAAATAAAAAAAATGATGAGAGAAAAAGAGAGAAGGGACAAAGTTACTATCCTTTTACCACACTTGTGCTTCAAAGTAGCACCATGATCTTCATGATAGAGAGTCTCCTATGATATCACTTTCATATACTAGTGGGAATTTTTCATTATATAACTTGGCTTGTATATTCCAATGATGGGCTTCCTCAAAATGCCCTAGGTCTTCGTGAGCAAGCGAGTTGGATGCACACCCACTTAGTTTCTTTTGTTGAGCTTTCATATACTTATAGCTCTAGTGCATCCGTTGCATGGCAATCCCTACTCACTCACATTGATATCTATTGATGGGCATCTCCATAGCCCATTGATAAACAAATTGATTCCAATTTCTTCTGATCAATAAACAAATTGTCTAGGTCTTCCAATTTGTGCTGATTTTTTGGAGTTCCAGAAGTTTGCGTTAGTTACAGATTACTACAGACTGTTCTGTTTTTGATAGATTCTGTTTTTCGTGTGTTGTTTGCTTATTTTGATGAATCTATGGCTAGTAAAAGAGTTTATAAACCATAGAGAAGTTGGAATACAGTAGGTTTAACACCAATATAAATAAAGAATGAGTTCATTACAGTACCTTGATGTGGTCTTTTGTTTCTTTCGCTAACGGAGCTCACGAGATTTTCTGCTGAGTTTTGTGTTGTGAAGTTTTCAAGTTTTGGGTGAAAGATTTGATGGATTATGGAACAAGGAGTGGCAATAGCCTAAGCTTGGGGATGCCCATGGCACCCCAAAGATAATCTAAGGACACCAAAAAGCCAAAGCTTGGGGATGCCCCGGAAGGCATCCCCTCTTTCGTCTACTTCCATCGGTAACTTTACTTGGAGCTATATTTTTATTCACCACATGATATGTGTTTTGCTTGGAGCGTCTTGTATGATTTGAGTCTTTGCTTTTTAGTTTAACACAATCATCCTTGCTGTACACACCTTTTGAGAGAGTCACACATGATTCGGAAATTATTAGAATACTCTATGTGCTTCACTTATATCTTTTGAGTTATATAATTTTTGCTCTAGTACTTCACTTATATCTTTTAGAGCACGGTGGTGGATTTGTTTTATAGCAACTATTGATCTCTCATGCTTCACTTAGATTAGTTTGAGAGTCTTAAATAGCATGGTAATTTTCTTAAATAATCCTAATATGCTAGGTATTCAATAATAGTAAAAATTCTTATGAGTGTGTTGAATACTATGAGAAGTTTGATGCTTGATAATTGTTTTGAGATATGAAGATGGTGATATTAGAGTTATGCTAGTTGAGTAGTTGTGAATTTGAGAAATACTTGTGTTAAAGTTTGTGATTCCCGTAGCATGCGCGTATGGTGAACGGTTATGTGATGAAGTCGGAGCATGATTTATTTATTGATTGTCTTCCTTATGAGTGGCAGTCGGGGACGAGCGATGGTCTTTTCCTACCAATCTATCCCCCCTAGGAGCATGTGTGTAATACTTTGCTTTGATAACTTGTAGATTTTTGCAATAAGTATATGAGTTCTTTATGACTAATGTTGAGTCCATGGATTATATGCACTTTTCCTCCTTCCACCATTGCTAGCCTCTCTAATACCGCGCACTTTTCGCCGGTATCATACACCCACCATATACCTTCCTCAAAACAGCCACCATACCTACCTATCATGGCATTTCCATAGCCATTTCCGAGATATATTGCCATGCAACTTACCACTGTTCCGTTTACTATGACATGCTTCATCATTGTCATATTGCTTTGCATGATCATGTAGTTGACATTGTATTTGTGGCAAAGCCCGTTCATAATTCTTTCATACATGTCACTCTTGATTCATTGCATATCCCGGTACACCGCCGGAGGCATTCACCTAGATTCATATTTTGTTCTAAGTATCGAGTTGTAACTGTTGAGTTGTAAGAAAATAAAAGTGTGATGATCATCATTTTTAGAGCATTGTCCCAAGTGAGGAAAGGATGATGGAGACTATGATTCCCCCACAAGTCGGGATGAGACTCCGGACGAAAAAAAAAGGCCATAAAAAAAGGAAGAAAAGGCCCAAATAAAAAAATAAAAAAAATGATGAGAGAAAAAGAGAGAAGGGACAAAGTTACTATCCTTTTACCACACTTGTGCTTCAAAGTAGCACCATGATCTTCATGATAGAGAGTCTCCTATGATATCACTTTCATATACTAGTGGGAATTTTTCATTATAGAACTTGGCTTGTATATTCCAATGATGGGCTTCCTCAAAATGCCCTAGGTCTTCGTGAGCAAGCGAGTTGGATGCACACCCACTTAGTTTATTTTGTTGAGCTTTCATATACTTATAGCTCTCGTGCATCCGTTGCATGGCAATCCCTACTCACTCACATTGATATCTATTGATGGGCATATCCATAGCCCGTTGATACGCCTAGTTGATGTGAGACTATCTTCTCATTTTTGTCTTCTCCACAACCACCATTCTATTCCACATATAGTGCTATGTCCATGGCTCACGCTCATGTATTGCGTGAAGATTGAAAAAGTTTGAGAACGTCAAAAGGATGAAACAATTGCTTGGTTTTTCATCGGGGTTGTGCATGATTTAAATATTTTGTGTGGTGAAGATAGAGCATAGCCAGACTATATGATTTTGTAGGGATAACTTTCTTTGGCCATGTTATTTTGAGAAGACATAATTGCTTAGTTAGTATGCTTGAAGTATTATTATTTTTATGTCAATATGAACTTTTGTCTTGAATCTTTCGGATCTGAATATTCATACCACAATTAAGAAGAGTTACATTGAAATTATGCCAAGTAGCACTCCGCATCAAAAATTCTGTTTTTATCATTTACCTACTCGAGGACGAGCAGGAATTAAGCTTGGGGATGCTTGATACGTCTCCAACGTATCTATAATTTTTGATTGCTCCATGCTATATTATCTTCTGTTTTGGACATTATTGGGCTTTATTATTCACTTTTATATTATTTTTGGGACTAACCTATTAACCGGAGGCCCAGCCCAGAATTGTTGTTTTTTTGCCTATTTCAGAGTTTCGCAGAAAAAGAATATCAAACGGAGTCCAAACGGAATGAAACCTTCGGGAACGTGATTTTCAGAACGAACATGATCCAGGAGACTTGAACCCTACATCAAGCAACCAACAGGGAAGCCACGAGGTAGGGGGCGCGCCTACCCCTCCCCCCCCCCCGGGGCGCGCCCTCCACCCACGTGGGCCCCCTGTTGCTCCACCGACGTACTTCTTCCTCCTATATATACCTACGTACCCCCAAACGATCAGATACGGAGGCAAAACCTAATTCCACCGCTGCAACCTTCTGTACCCACGAGATCCCATCTTGGGGCCTGTTCCGGAGCTCCGCCGGAGGGGGCATCCATCACGGAGGGCTTCTACATCAACACCATAGCCTCTCCGATGAAGTGTGAGTAGTTTACCTCAGACCTTCGGGTCCATAGTTAGTAGCTAGATGGCTTCTTCTCTCTTTTTGGATCTCAATACAATGTTCTCCCCCTCTCTCATGGAGATCTATTCGATGTAATCTTCTTTTGCGGTGTGTTTGTTGAGATCGATGAATTGTGGGTTTATGATCAAGTTTATCTATGAACAATATTTGAATCTTCTGAATTCTTTTATGTATGATTGGTTATCTTTGCAAGTCTCTTCGAATTATCAGTTTGGTTTGGCCTACTAGATTGATCTTTCTTGCAATGGGAGAAGTGCTTAGCTTTGGGTTCAATCTTGCGGTGTCCTTTCCCAGTGACAGTAGGGGCAGCAAGGCACGTATTGTATTGTTGCCATCGAGGATAACAAGATGGGGTTTTTATCATATTGCATGAATTTATCCCTCTACATCATGCCATCTTGCTTAAGGCGTTACTCTGTTCTTATGAACTTAGTACTCTAGATGCATGCTGGATAGCGGTCGATGTGTGGAGGAATAGTAGTAGATGCAGGCAGGAGTCGGTCTACTTGTCTCGGACGTGATGCCTATATACATGATCATACCTAGATATTCTCATAACTATGCTCAATTCTGTCAATTGCTCAACAGTAATTTGTTCACCCACCGTAAAATACTTATGCTCTTGAGAGAAGCCACTAGTGAAACCTATGGCCCCTGGGTCTATCTTCATCATATTAATCTTCCAACACTTAGTTATTTCCGTTGCTTTTTACTTTGCTTTTATTTTACTTTGCATCCTTATCATAAAAATACCAAAAATATTATCCTATCATATCTATTAGATCTCACTCTCGTAAGTGACCGTGTAGGGATTGACAACCCCTTATCGCGTTGGTTGCGAGGATTTATTTGTTTGTGTAGGTGCGAGGGACTTGCGCGTAGCCTCCTACTGGATTGATACCTTGGTTCTCAAAAACGGAGGGAAATACTTACGCTACTTTGATGCATCACCCTTTCCTCTTCAAGGGAAAACCAACGCAGTGCTCAAGAGGTAGCAGGTACTGGGTACTTATCGTGTCACCGGAAGGAGTTTTGGGCATCCCCAGCAAAGTAATGGGCCTTATGGGCCAAGTGAGAGAACACACCAGCCCACAAGGGGCTCGTGTGCCCTCTATAGGGGCCATCCCTATGGGGAGGGAAAGGAAAGTGTGGAGTTGGACTCCCCCTTCCTTCCCTCTCCCTCCTCTTTCCTTTCCCCCTTGTCCATACAAGGAAAGGGGGGCAGGAGGGCAGGAGCCCTAGGGCCAGCGGCCAGCCCCTAGGAGCGCGCCCTGGCTGCCCTGGCTTCCTTCCTCTCCCCTCCCACCTATATATACATGGGGAGGGGGCGCCACATAAGAACAGACAATTGTCTTAGCTGTGTGCGGTGCTCCCCTCCACAGTTTACACCCCCGGTCATATTTTTGTAGTGCTTAGGCGAAGCCCTGCGGAGATCACTTCACCATCACCGTCACCACGCCGACGTGCTGTCCGAACTCATCCACTACCTCGCCGTCTTGCTGGATCAAGAAGGCGTGAACGTCACTGAGCTGAACGTGTGCTGAACGCGGAGGTGCCGTACATTCGGTACTCAATCGGTTGGATCGCAAAGCAAGTTCGACTACATCAACCGCGTTGTGAAATGCTTTCGCTTACGATCTACGAGGGTATGTAGACATACTCTCCCCCTCGTTGCTATGCATCTCCATGGATAGATCATTGCGTGTGCGTAGATTTTTTTCCCCATGCAACGTTCCCCAACAATGGCATCATGAGCCAGGTCTATGCGTAGATGATATGCACGAGTAGAACACAAAGAGTTGTGGGCAGTGATAGTCATACTGCTTACCACCAACGTCTTATTTTGATTCAACGGTATTGTGGGATGAAGCGACCTGGACCAACCTTACATGTCCACGCACATGAAACCAGTTCCAGTGACTGACATGCAACTAGTTTTGCATAAAGGTGGCTGGCGGGTGTCTGTTTCTCCTACTTTAGTTGAATCGAATTTTACCACGGCCGGTCCTTGAAGAAGGTTAAAACAACAAACTTGATGAATCACCGTTGTGGTTTTTGCGTAGGTAAGAACGGTTCTTGCTAGAAGCCCGTAGCAACCACGTAAAACTTGCAACAACAAAGTAGAGGGCGTCTAACTTGTTTTTGCAGGGCATGTTGTGATGTGATATGGTCAGATATGATGTGATATATGTTGATGTATGAGATGATCATGTTTTGTAATATTGAGAACCGACGGGAGCCTTAGGGTTGTCTCTTTATTGTATGAAATGCAAACGCCATGTAATTGCTTTACTTTATCGCTATGCGTTAGCAATAGTTGTAGAAGCAATAGTTGGCGAGACGACCCCGACGCAACGATGGAGATCAAGATGTCGAGATGATGACGATGGAGATCATGACGATGCTTTGGAGATGGAGATCAAGAGCTCAAGATGATCGCCATATCATGTCACATATTTTGATTGCATGTGATGTTTATCTTTTATGCATCTTATTTTGCTTAGTACGGCGGTAGCATTATAAGATGATCCCTTCACTAAATTTCAAGGTAAAAGTGTTCTCCTCGAGTATGCACCGTTGCCAAAGTTCGTCGTTTCGAAGCACCTCGTGATGATCGGGTGTGATAGACTCTATGTTCAGATACAACGGGTGTAAGACAATTTGCACATGCAGGGTTAAACTTAACGAGCCTAGCATGTATAGAGATGGTCTCGGAACACTGGAGACCGAAAGGTCGAACATGAGTCATATAGAAGATATGATTAACATAGAGATGTTCACCATTGATGACTACCCCATCTCACGTGATGATCGGACATGGGTTAGTTGATTTGGATCATGTATCACTTAGATAACTTGAGGGATGTTTATTTAAGTGGGAGTTCATTAGTAATTTGATTAATTGAACTTAATTTATCATGAACTTAGTACTGATAGTATTTGCATATCTATGTTGTAGATCAATGGCCCGTGCTAACGTTCCCCTGAATTTTAATGCGTTCCTAGAGAAAGCTAAGTTGAAAGATGATGGTAGCAACTACACAGACTGGGTCCGTAACTTGAGGGTTATCCTCATTGCTGCACAGAAGAATTAGGGCCAGTTCTTTTGCTGGCTTTTTTGGGCTTCCAGAATAAGCTGCCACCTACCCAGCTTATTCTAGAAGCCCAACCAAAGTTTTCATTGTAGTCCTATTAGGTCAAGTCTTAACTACTAGGCTTCTAAAAAAATAAATTTGGTTGGGCTTCTAGAATAAGCTGGGTAGGGGGCAGCTTATTCTAGAAGCCAGCAAAAGAACTGGCCCTTATGTCCTTGATGCACCACTAGGTGACAGGCCTGCTGCAGGAGCTAATGCAGATATTATGAACGTTTGGCAAACTCGATCTGATGACTACTCTGTAGTTCAATGTGCCATGCTTTACGGCTTAGAACCGGGACTTCAGAGACGTTTTGAATGTCATGGAGCATATGAGATGTTCCAAGAGTTGAAGTTAATATTTCAAGCAAATGCCCGGGTTGAGAGATATGAAGTCTCCAACAAGTTCTATAGTTGTAAAATACTCCCTCCGTCCCATAATATAAGAACATTTTTGTCATTAGTGTAGTGACAAAAACATTCTTATATTATGGGACGGAGGGAGTAGAAGAGAATAGTTCTGTCAGTGAACACATACTCAAATTGTCTGGGTATTATAATCACTTGACTCAACTGGGAGTTAATCTTCCAGATGATTGTGTTATTGACAGAGTTCTTCAATCACTGCCACCTAGCTACAAAGGCTTCGTGATGAACTATAATATGCAAGGCATGAACAAAACAATTCCCGAGCTCTTCGCAATGCTTAAGGCCGCGGAGGTAGAAATCAAGAAGGAGCATCAAGTGTTGATGGTTAACAAGACCACTAGTTTCAAGAAAAAGGGCAAGGGAAAGAAAGGGAACTTCAAGAAGAATGGCAAGAAAGTTTCCACTCCTGGGAAGAAGCCCAAAGCTGGACCCAAGCCTGAAACTGAGTGCTTCTACTTCAAAGGGAGTGGTCATTGGAAGCGGAACTGCCCCATGTATTTGGCGGATAAGAAGGGTGACAATGTGAACAAAGGTATATTTGATATACATGTTATTGATGTGTACCTTACTAATGCTCGTAGCAGCGCCTGGGTATTTGATACTGGTTCGGTAGCTCATATTTGTAACTCGAAACAGAAGCTATGGAATAAACGAAGATTGGCTAAGGACGAGGTGACGATGTGTCTCGGGAATGGTTCCAAGGTCGATGTGATCGCCGTTGGCACGCTACCTCTACATCTACCTTCAGGGTTAGTTTTAGACCTGAATAATTGTTATTTGGTGCCCGCGTTGAGCATGAACATTATATCTGGATCTTGTTTAGTGTGAGACGGTTATTCATTTAAGTCAGAGAATAATGGTTGTTCTATTTATATGAATATATATTTTATGGTCATGCACCCTTGAAGAGTGGTCTATCTTGTTGAATCTCGATTGTAGTGATACACATATTCATAATATTGATGCCAAAAGATGCAAAGTTGATAATGATAGTGCAACATACTTGTGGCACTGCCGTTTAGGTCATATTGGTGTAAAGCGCATGAAGAAATTCCATGTAGATGGGCTTTTGGAATCACTTGATTATGAATCATTTGATACTTGCGAACCATACCTCATGGGCAAGATGACTAAAACTCTGTTCTCCGGAACAATGGAGCAAGCTAATGACTTATTGGAAATAATACATACCAATGTATGCGATCCGATGAGTATTGAAGCACACTGCGGGTATCGTTATTTTCTGACCTTCACGGATGATTTGAGCAGATATGGGTATATCTACTTAATGAAACACAAGTCTGAAACATTTGAAAAGTTTAAAGAATTTCAGAGTCAAGTGGAGAATCATCGTAACAAGAAAATAAAGTTTCTACGATCTGACCGTGAGGCGAATATTTGAGTTACGAGTTTGGCCTTCATTTAAACAATGTGGAATAGTTTCACAACTCACGCCACCTAGAACACCACAGCGTAATGGTGTGTCCGAATGTCGTAACCGTACTTTATTAGATATGGTGCGTTCTATGATGTCTCTTACCGATTTACCACTATTGTTTTGGGGTTATGCATTAGAGACAGTTGCATTCATGTTAAATAGGGCACCGTCTAAATCCTTTGAGACAACAGCGTATGAACTGTGGTTTGGCAAGAAACCTAAGATGTCGTTTCCTAAAGTTTGGGGATGCGACGCTTATGTCAAAAGGCTTCAGCCTGATAAGCTCGAACCTAAATCGGAGAAGTGCGTCTTCATAGGATACCCTAAGGAAACAATTGGGTATACCTTCTACCACAGATCCGAAGGCAAGATATTTGTTGCTAAGAATGAGTCCTTTCTAGAGAAGGAGTTTCTCTTGAAAGAAGTGAGTGGGAGGAAAGTAGAACTTGATGAGGTAATTGTACCTTCTCCCGAATTGGAAAGTAGCACATCACAGAAAACCATTCTCGTGATGCCTACACCAACTAGAGAGGAAGCTAATGATAATGATCATGAAACTTAAGATCAAGTTACTACTGAACCGCGTAGGTCGACCAGAGCACGATCCGCACCTGAGTGGTACGGTAATCCTATCCTGGAAGTCATGCTACTAGACCAAGGTGAACCTACGAACTATGAAGAAGCTATGATGAGCCCAGATTCCCAGATGGCTTGAGGCCACGAAATCTGAGATAGGATCCATGTATGAGAATAAAGTGTGGACTTTGGTGGACTTGCCCGATGATTGGCAAGCCATAGAGAATAAATGGATCTTCAAGAAGAAGATTGACGCTGATGGTAATCTTACTGTCTACAAAGCTCGACTTGTCGCAAAAGGTTTTCGACAAGTTCAAGGGGTTGACTACAATGAGACTTTCTCGCCCGTAGCGATGCTTAAGTCCATCAGAATCATGTTAGCAATTACCGCATTTTATGATTACGAAATTTGAATTCCTTAATGGATTTCTTAAAGAAGAGTTGTATATGATGCAACCAGAAGGTTTTGTCGACCCTAAAGGTGCTAACAAAGTGTGCAAGCTCCAGCGACCCATCTATGGACTGGTGCAAGCATCTCCGAGTTGGAATATACGCTTTGATGAGGTGATCAAAGCATATGGTTTTGTACAGACTTTCGGTGAAGCCTGTATTTACAAGAAAGTGAGTGGGAGATCTGTAGCATTTCTGATATTATATGTAGATGACACACTATTGATCGGAAATGATGTAGAATTTCTGGATACCATAAAAGGATACTTGAATAAGAGTTTTTCAATGAAAGACCTCGGTGAAGCTGCTTATATATTGGGCATCAAGATCTATAGAGATAGATCGAGACGCTTAATAGGACTTTCACAAAGCACATACCTTGACAAAGTTTTGAAGAAGTTCAAAATGGATCAGTCAAAGAAAGGGTTCTTGCCTGTGTTACAAGGTGTGAAGTTGAGTTAGACTCAAAGCCCGACCACTTCAGAAGATAGAGAGAAAATGAAAGTCATTCCCTATGCCTCAGCCATAGGTTCTATCATGTATGATATGGTGTGTACCAGACCTGATGTGTGCCTTGCCATAAGTTTGGCAGGGAGGTACCAAAGTAATCCAGGAGTAGATCACTGGACAGCAGTCAAGAACATCGTGAAGTACCTGAAAAGGACCAAGGATATTTTTTTTGTTTATGGAGGTGACGAAGAGCTCGTCATAAATGGTTATGTCGATGCTAGCTTCGACACTGATCCGGATGACTCTAAGCCACAAACCGGATATGTATTTATATTGAATGGTGAAACTGTCAGTTGGTGCAGTTCCAAGCAGAGCGTCGTGGCGGCATCTACGTGTGAAGCAGAGTACATAGCTGCTTCAAAAGCAGCAAATGAAGGAGACTAGATGAAGGAGTTCATATCCGATCTGGGTGTAATACCTAGTGCATCGGGTCCAATGAAAATCTTCTGTGACAATACTGGAGCAATTGCCTTAGCAAAGGAATCCGGATTTCATAAGAGAACCAAACACATCAAGAGACGCTTCAACTCCATTCGTGAACAAGTCAAGGATGGAGACATAGAAATTTGCAAGATACATACGGATCTGAATGTAGCAGACCCATTGACTAAGCCTCTTCCACGAGCAAAACATGATCAACACCAAGACTCCATGGGTGTTAGATTCATTACAATGTAATCTAGATTATTGACTCTAGTGCAAGTGGGAGACTAAAGGAAATATGCCCTAGAGGCAATAAGAAAGTTGTTATTTTATATTTCCTTATTCATGATAAAGGTTTATTATTCATGCTAGAATTGTATTGATTGGAAACTTAAATACATGTGTGAATACATAAAGAAATACCATGTCCCTTGTGACGCCCGGATAATTAAGCTACAATAATCCCATGTTAATGGTGCCAAGTCATCGCAATTACTGTTGCTAATCTTACTTTGGTTCAAACACGAATCAAATTCAACTTCCAAAACAAGTCAAATTCTTATTCCTCCAAACGGCAAAACAAAAATGTTTGCTCGGTTACAAAAATTCACTAACTAATTGTCTTGAAGGAACCAATATTATTTGACATATTAAATTACCCCTAACCTATTTACAGTGTCCAAAACAGCATTTTTAATCCATTTGCATTTATGCAAAAATCAAATGAATTCTAATATTCCTCAAACCATTTTATAATGGTGTCAAATATTGCATGGTATTTATTGGGCCAAGTCTCATATTCAATAAAAGTCAATTGCTAGTGGAAATAAAATAATACAGAAAGAAATAAAGCAAAACAGAAAAGTTGTAGAAGGAAAAAAAAGTAAAAGAGAGAAGCCCTTTCCCCAACTGGACCGTGGCCCAGCTGGATCACCAGACCACCTGGCCGGCCCACCTCTCCCTCTCCCCTATCCCCAACGCACCCAAAATATCTGGACAGATCGCCCCACTCCCCCACGACTCTCTCTCTCTCCCGATCCGATCTGGATCGGGCCGTTCCCCCCCCCCCCCGCTGCGTCCCCGACGCCACCGTCGCTCAGGGCCCCCCTTGCCGGAGCCTCCCGACCCCGCCGCCTCTCCCCGGCGCCCGTCGTCGGCGCCGCCCGTCACCGCCGGACCGCCCCGTCCCCGCCCCTCCCCCGCGCTACTCCCTCCCCGAGCTGGACATTGTCGCCGTCGCCCCGCTACTCCGGCCCTCCCCCGAGCGCGCCTTTGAACCTCTACAGGGCTGGTGAGCCCCCTTCGTCCGACTCCCCTCCTGAAACCCCCATTGCGCGTGTGCGCTCCGGCCCACGTCCTCGCGCTCACCGCGGCCGTTCCGACGCCCGGCGCCCGACCACCACGCCCCACAGCTGCGCTCGGCCACCCTCGCCTCGCCCTGGCGCCCTCCCATGCGCGCCCGCGATGCCGCGCGCGCTCACACGCGACCCTGTCCGCCGTGGCCTCGCCCCGCTGATGCTTCTGTTGCCGCTGCCGTGCCGGCGCCTTCCCGCTCGCCGGCCGCGCCCCTGCGTGCATCCGCACGCCCGATCTCGCGTGCGCCCGCCCCTTGTCCCGTCGTTGCCCGTGGCCGCGGCCCCGGCTGGCCGCGCCCGTGTCCGACGCCCGGCGTCTGCCCTGGCGCCCGTGCCCGTTTGCCGCTGCCCAGCGCCCGATTGGCCCCTAGGGCCAATGACGAATGGGCCCCGCCACACTGGGCCAATGACATGTGGGCCTAGCCCCCCCCCCCCCCAAAAGGGAATTAAAATTAATTAAACAGATTAATTACTTAATTAACGAATTAATTAACTTAACTAATTTAGGTTAATTAACTTAACTTAATTAACCTGTCTAATTAACTAGCTCACTAAGTTAATTAGCTATCAGTCTATGATAGTGGGACCCCTCTGTCAGTTTGACTGGTCAACAGGTCAAAGTTGACTGCTGACATCACTCTGACCTCATGCTGACATCATTATTCATTTCTGTCGAATTTAATAATTAATAATAATTTCAAAATATTGTTAAAACTTTAATAATTCATAGAAAAATAACTGTAACTCGGATGAAAAAGTTTTATACATGAAAGTTGCTCCGAACGACGAGACGAATCCGAATACGCCCTCCGTTCGTCCGCCACATACTCCTAGCATAGCGAGCATGCAACTTTCCCCCTCCGTTTCATTTGTCCGAAAATGCATAACTCCGGGAAAACTTTCCGGATGTTATCCCCCTTCGCCGGCAACGTGTAGCACCGCGTTAGAACACGTCTAGCTCTGCGTATTGTCATGTTATACACTTGTTTGCTAAGTATTTACTGTTTCTTCCCCCTCTTCTCTCCGGTAGACCCCGAGACCGTTGCCGATGCCACTATGATCGACTACGTCAACGACGACCCCTTCTTCTCTTTCAGCGGAGCTTCCAGGCAAGCCCCCCCTTTGATCATCCCGATATCGCCCATTCCATTCTCTCATGCTTGCATTAGATTTTGCTACTGTAATTGATTGCTCCTATTCTGATGCATAGCCTGCTTTTGTAACCTGCTCATTGTACCTTACCTGCTTATCCTAAACTGCTTAGTATAGGTTGGTTAGTGATCCATCAGTGACCTCCACCTTGTCCTTGTTGCCCCTGCTTCATCATCGACGACTCGATCAACGTGATCGACGACCGTAGCCTGACACCTCACATCACATCACGCCCCTTTAGTTGCTTGACTCTACAGAGCTACTATCGAGTGTCGAGGGTGATCCCTCATAACGCACTCCTAATGATAATTCTGTAGTGTAGCTATTCGGTGTGGTCATCGAGGGTGGTTCCTCTTTCACCATTCCCGATACGGCTCTGTCGTGCAACACCTCAAGTGTGAACCTCGAGTGTGGTCCCTCTTACGTTCACCTTGATGATTACATTGAGTGGAATCAACCGGGGTTGGTTCCTCGGGTTTGCCCCTTGATGTCTGGACACACGGTTACCTTGACTTTACTTGAGACATTGGTGAAAGCCGGGCGGGCCCGGAGAGCACCCGTGTGATGTAATGGTGGCGGCTGGCTGTTTAGTGGTATCACCCAGGAGGGGGTGATAGCTCCGGACTTGTCCCGACAGCCGTCACTACTTTAATTGTTAATGCACTAACAGGTTTGTATATTTGTTCTGAATTGGCCTTTGGACTTTACGCACTAACCACCACGCGAGAATAGTTATGGGCCTCGACGTCGTGGTATCAGCCGAAGCTTTGTCAGATGTCCAGTTCAGCATTGTGGCACGGTCAGATCGTGCCATCCACTACACGGGTGGTGCTGGTATCCACCTTGCACACAACGACCTGGAGTGCAACGGGCGATGGGCCCAGACCCCGGAGTGCTTAGGATGTTGACCGGCGGGGACCTCTCTACTGAGCCTAGGTAGGGCTACGACGTGTTGATCTTCCGAGGCCGGCCATTGACCCCAGAAAGGTGTGTCCGGCCAGAGTGATCGAGCGTGTTGGAAAACGTGGTGCACCCCTGTAGGGAAGACATATATTCGAATACCGTGTCCACGGTAATGGACGTTCAGACTTGTATCCTGATCTTATACAACTAGAAATGGATACTTGATATGTGATGGATATGTGGCTCCGAGATTGCTTTCTCGCAGGGAGTCGAGGAAGGATCTCTGGGCGTTAATGCTACAACATGTTTGTTAAATATAAACTGCTATTCTTTACTCTTCTACATGCTGCAAGATGCTTGGAGCTGCTTGAAGATGCTAGTCTTCGATAGGCTAGGCCTTCCCCTCTATTCTAGCATTCTGCAGTTCAGTCCACAGATACAGCCCTTCCATTTGATACCAATGCATATTAGTATAGATCTGATGCTTGCGAGTACTTTGGATGAGTACTCACGGTTGCTTTGCTACCCTTTTTCCCCTTCTTCTTTTCGGTTGATGCAACCAGATGGTGGATCCCTGGAGCCAGATGCCACCGTTGACGGATACTACTACATGGAGGTCGCTGAAGACGAGGAGTAGTTCGGAGGTCCCAGGCAGGAGGCCTTGCCTCTTCGATCGTTGTTGCTTTTGTGTTTGCCTTCTTAAGGCAGCTTTGTTTAACTTGATGTCTGTACTCAGATATTCTTGCTTCCGCTGACGCTTGTGAATCGAGCTTGTATTCAAGCCCTCGAGGCCCCTGGCTTGTAATATGAAGCTTGTATTATTTTAATTTGTGTCTAGAGTTGTGTTGTGATATCTTCCCGTGAGTCCCTAATCTTGATCGTACACAATTGCGTGTATGATTAGTGTACGGTCGAATCGGGGGCGTCACAAGGATGTATCAGAGCCGACTGCCTGTAGGAACCCCCTTTCGAACTCCTTGGCCGAAGTTGAGTCTAGTATTTGATAAACTGATTTACTAACATGGCTGTGAGGCTTACGGGCCCACGTCGCCAATTGGGTGGTATTAGGATCTTTTACTCCTCGACCTTTACTCTGGGATTCTGATCTCTCTTCTACTCGGGTTAAATGATTTTACTAAATCTAACATTAGGATCTCGTGATCACATCCACCCGGAGATTTGTATTACTCTTTTCTCGAATTGGGAGCCAAGTTCTGCTTCACAATATTCACTGACCGCAGGATCCTCTTGTCGAGGGCACCCTGCGTCGTCACTTGCTAATCCCTCGCTCCACAGGTTTTCCCTGACGTTGATGTAGCTTCGCTATGTCCCGTTGTTGTATCCCTCCATCGCGTGCACACGTGCCACCTAGTATGTCTGGGATGTGTCTCTTGTCCGAACTCATTCGAACATCGTGTAACTGGCTCTATATATGTATCAGTATGTCTTTAATGACTACTGCCTTGTACATACCGCGCCTTTGCTCGTTGTTCAAATTACATCATGAATAACTCCATACACTTGCTCCACCCCTTAGTAAACTACGCCTTGTTGCATTACAAGCAGGATGGTTAGACCCACTGGTCGTGACCGCCCGAATTCATGGCCGGAATGATACAACCATTTGATGTTGAATCCACGGTTCATGGTAGGAGTCATGTCTCAGTTCCCTCGTCCCAATATGAATCAGCAACCAACCCCAGTATCACTGCAATACTTTGCACGTCTCAACCCTGTCATCTACCGCAACCCATCTAAGCCCTCTTGATGTTGATGATTGGCTCCTTGACATCACTTTCGAGTTGGAGTCTGCTGATGTAGCCCCTGCAAACTATGTCACTTCGCGGCTTATTACCCGAAATGTCCCCTTGCTCAATGGTGGGACAACCATAGGCGTTCCTTACCTATTGGAACCGCCATCACTTGGCCGAAATTCCAAGCTGCATTCCGCGGGCCAATGTCGAACCACCATGGTTAGTCACCACGCCCCCGTTGAAATTGAATGGTGGTAAACACACACCGCTTCTATCATTAGCGCCAGTAAAACCGCCCATCTACTACGTCCTTCTAATGAAGATTGTAAGCTACCATGCTCATCTTGTTCGTAATGTCGAAGCACGGATTTATTTCTTGAAAGTGTTAAATGCTTCTCCTCTTGTAAGAATTGAAAACGCTCCAGTCGTTTATAAATTCCCAGATGTCTTCTAGAAGAACTACCCACTCCATAACCTTGAACTTGCTGTAGTTAAATTTGCACTAAAGTTGTGGCGACATTTCCTTCTTGGTACTCGTTGCGAGATCTTCATCCGATCATTAAAGTCTGAAGTATCTGTTTACTCAGCTAGATCTGGATCTCCGTCGGCAGCGATATATGTAAACAATATTAGACTATCACTACGGTATTTTCTTATACACCTGGCAAGGCTAATCTTGGTCGATGCCCTGAGTCGCAAATCTTATTGCAACCACCACATGGCTTATAAAGCTCAACCCCCTGCAAGATGGTCTCACTTACAGAGAGCATCCGATCCGCGTTCTCGTTTAAGTTGAACGTCTCACCCGTCTGAGGGCTATCAAATTCTTAAGTTCATTGGTCAAATCATTCCGAAGATGAAGCCACTTGGGAACTCGAGGATCATCTTCGCGATGAATACCCTGCCTTTGTTTCCTTATACCTCCTAAATCTCGGGACGAGATTTCTTGTAGTGGAGGAGAATTGTGACACCCGGATAATTAAGCTACAGTAATCCCATGTTAATGGTGCCGGTCATCGCAATTACTGTTGCTAATCTTACTTTGGTTCAAACACGAATCAAATTCAACTTCCAAAACAAGTCAAATTCTTATTCCTCCAAACGGCAAAACAAATATGTTCGCTCGGTTACAAAAATTCACTAACTAATTGTCTTGAAGGAACCAATATTATTTGACATAGTAAATTACCCCTAACCTATTTACAGTGTCCAAAACAGCATTTTTAATCCATTTGCATTTATGCAAAAATCAAATGAATTCTAATATTCCTCAAACCATTTTATAACAGTGTCAAATATTGCATGGTATTTATTGGGCCAAGTCTCATATTCAATAAAAGTCAATTATAGTGGGAAATAATACAGAAAGAAATAAAGCAAAACAGAAAAGTTGTAGAAGGAAAAAAACAGTAAAAGAGAGAAGCCCCTTCCCCCACTGGACCGTGGCCCAGCTGGACCACCAGACCACCTGGCCGGCCCACCTCTCCCTCTCCCTTATCCCCCACGCACCCAAAATATCTGGACAGATCGCCCCACTCCCCCCACGACTCTCTCTCTCCCGATCCGATCTAGATCTAGATCGGGTCGTTCCCCCTCCCCCCCCCCCCCGCTGCGTAACCGACTCCACCGTCGCTCAGGGCCCCCCTTGCCAGAGCCTCCCGACCCCGCCGCCTCTCCCCGGCGCCCGTCGTCGGCGCAGCCCGTCACCGCCGGACCGCCCCGTCCCCGCCTCTCCCTCGCGGTACTCCCTCCCTGAGCTGGACATCGTCGCCGTCGCGCGCCGTCGCCCTGCTACTCCGGCCCTCCCCCGAGCGCGCCTTTGCACCTCTACAGGGCTGGTGAGCCCCCTTCGTCCAACTCCCCTCCTGAAACCCCCTTGCGCGTGTGCGCTCCGGCCCACGTCCTCGCGCTCACCGCGGCCGTTCCGATGCCCGGCGCCCGACCACCGCGCCCCACAGCTGCGCCCGGCCACCCTCGCCTCGCGCCCTCCCGTGCGCTCCCGCGATGCCGCACGCGCTCACACGCGACCCCGTCCGCCGTGGCCTCGCCCCGCTGATGCTTCTGCTGCCGCTGCCGTGCCGGCGCCTTCCCGCTCGCCAGCCGCGCCCCTGCGTGCGTCTGCACGCCCGATCTCGCGTGCGCCCGCCCCTTGTCCCGTCGTTGCCCGTGGCCGCGGCCCCGGCTGGCCGCGCCCGTGTCCGACGCCCGGCGTCTGCCCTGGCGCCCGTTTGCCGCTGCCCAGTGCCCGATTGGCCCCTAGGGCCAATGACGAATGGGCCCCGCCACACTAGCCCAATGACATGTGGGCCTAGCCCCCCCAAAAGGGAATTAAATTAATTAAACAGATTAATTGCTTAATTAACGAATTAATTAACTTAACTAATTTAGGTTAATTAACTTAACTTAATTAACCTGTCTAATTAACTAGCTCACTAAGTTGATTAGCTATCAGTCTATGACAGTGGGACCCCTCTGTCAGTTTGACTGGTCAACAGGTCAAAGTTGACTGCTGACATCACTCTGACCTCATGCTGACATCATTATTCATTTCCCTCGAATTTAATAATTAATAATAATTTCATAATATTGTTAAAACTTTAATAATTCATAGAAAAATAACCGTAACTCGGATGAAAAAGTTTTATATATGAAAGTTGCTCAAAACGACAAGACGAATCCGAATAAGCCCTCCGTTCGTCCGCCACATACTCCTAGCATAGTGAGCATGCAACTTTCCCCCTCCGTTTCATCTGTGCGAAAATGCATAACTCCGGGAAAACTTTCCGGATGTTATCCCCCTTCGCCGGTAACGTGTAGCACCGCGTTAGAACACGTCTAGCTCTGCGTATTGTCATGTTATACACTTGTTTGCTAAGTATTTACTGTTTCTTCCCCCTCTTCTCTCCGGTAGACCCCGAGACCGTTGCTGATGCCACTGTGATCGACTACGTCGACGACGACCCCTTCTTCTCTTTCAGCGGAGCTTCCAGGCAAGCCCCCCCTTTGATCATCCCGATATCGCCCATTCCATTCTCTCATGCTTGCATTAGATTTTGCTACTGTAATTGATTGCTCCTATTCTGATGCATAGCCTGCTTTTGTAACTTGCTCATTGTACCTTATGTGCTTATCCTAAACTGCTTAGTATAGGTTGGTTAGTGATCCATCAATGACCTCCACCTTGTCCTTGTTGCCCCTGCTTCATCATCGACGACTCGATCAACGTGATCGACGACCGTAGCCTGACACCTCACATCACATCACGCCCCTTTAGTTGCTCGACTCTGCAGAGCTACTATCGAGTGTCGAGGGTGATCCCTCATAACGCACTCCTGATGATAATTCTGTAGTGTAGCTATTCGGTGTGGTCATCGAGGGTGGTTCCTCTTTCACCATTCCCGATACGCCTCTGTCGTGCAACATCTCAAGTGTGAACCTCGAGTGTGGTCCCTCTTACGTTCACCTTGATGATTAAATTGAGTGGAATCCACCGGGGGTGATTCCTCGGGTTTTCCTCTTGATGTCTGGACACACGGTTACCTTGACTTTACTTGAGACATTGGTGAAAGCCGGGCGGGCCCGGAGAGCACCCGTGCGATGTGACAGTGGCGGCTGGCTGTTTAGCGGTATCACCCAGGAGGGGGTGATAGCTCCGGACTTGTCCCGACAGCCGTCACTACTTTAATTGTTAATGCACTAACAAGTTTGGGTATTTGTTCTGAATTGGCCTTTGGCCTTTACGCACTAACCACCACGCGAGAATAGTTATGGGCCTCGACGTCGTGGTATCAGCTGAAGCTTTGTCAGATGTCCAGTTCAGCATTGTGGCACGGTCGGATCGTGCCATCCACTACACGGGTGGTGCTGGTATCCACCCTGCACACAATGACCCGGAGTGCAACGGGCGATGGGCCCAGACCCCGGAGTGCTTAGGATGTAGACTGGCGGGGACCTCTCTGCTGAGCCAGGTAGGGCTACGACGTGTTGATCTTCCGAGGCCGGGCATT
Source organism: Triticum aestivum (assembly GCF_018294505.1). Taxonomy (NCBI): domain Eukaryota; kingdom Viridiplantae; phylum Streptophyta; class Magnoliopsida; order Poales; family Poaceae; genus Triticum; species Triticum aestivum. The sequence continues at coordinate 116,520,747 of NC_057805.1, forward strand.
GACCCCAGAAAGGTGTGTCCGGCCAAAGTGATCGAGCGTGTTGGAAAACATGGTGCACCCCTGCAGGGAAGACATATATTCGAATACCGTGTCCACGGTAATGGACGTTCAGACTTGTATCCTGATCTTATACAACTAGAAATGGATACTTGATATGTGATTGATATGTGGCTCCGAGATTGCTTTCTCGCAGGGAGTCGAGGAAGGATCTCTGGGCGTCAATGCTACAACATGTTTGTTAAATATAAACGGCTATTCTTTACTCTTCTAAATGCTGCAAGATGCTTGGAGCTGCTTGAAGATGCTAGTCTTCGATAGGCTAGGCCTTCCCCTCTATTCTGGCATTCTGCAGTTCAGCCCACAGATACAGCCCTTCCATTTGATACCAATGCATACTTAGTATAGATCTGATGCTTGCGAGTACTTTGGATGAGTACTCACGGTTGCTTTGCTACCCTTTTTCCCCTTCTTCTTTTCGGTTGATGCAACCAGATGGTGGATCCCTGGAGCCAGATGCCACCGTTGACGGATACTACTACATGGAGGTCGCTGAAGACGAGGAGTAGTTCGGAGGTCCCAGGCAGGAGGCCTTGCCTCTTCGATCGTTGTTGCTTTTGTGTTTGCCTTCTTAAGGCAGCTTTGTTTAACTTGATGTCTGTACTCAGATATTGTTGCTTCCGCTGACGCTTGTGAATCGAGCTTGTATTCAAGCCCTCGAGGCCCCTGGCTTGTAATATGAAGCTTGTATTATTTTAATTTGTGTCTAGAGTTGTGTTGTGATATCTTCCTGTGAGTCCCTGATCTTGATCGTACACTATTGCGTGTATGATTAGTGTACGGTCGAATCGGGGGCGTCACATCCCTAGTATGCCTCTACTAGACTAGCTCGTTGATCAAAGATGGTTAAGGTTTCCTAACCATGGACATGTGTTGTCATTTGATAATGGAATCACATCATTAGGAGAATGATGTGATGGACAAGACCCATCCGTTAGCTTAGCATAATGATCGTTCAGTTTTATTGCTATCGCTTTCTTATGTCAAATACATATTCCTTCGACTATGATATTATTCAGCTCCTGAATACCAAAGGAATGCCTTGTGTTCTATCAAACGTCACAACGTAACTGGGTGATCATAAGTATGCTCTACAGGTATCTCCGAAGGTGTTTATTCAGTTGGCATAGATCGAGATTAGGATTTGTCACTCCGAGTATCGGAGAGGTATCTCTGGGCCCTCTCGGTAATGACTAAGGAGTTAGTTATGAGGTGATGTATTGCAGAATGAGTAAAGAGACTTGACGGTAATGAGATTGAACTAGGTATAGAGATACCGACGATCGAATCTCGGGCAAGTAACATACCGATGGACAAAGGGAATTACGTATGTTGTCATAACGATTCGACCGATAAAGATCTTCGTAGAATATGTAGGAGCCAATATGGGCATCCAGGTTCCGCTATTGGTTATTGACCGGAGAGGTGTCTCGGTCATGTCTACATAGTTCTCGAACCCATAGGGTCCGCACGCTGAACGTTCATTGACGATATAGTGTTATATGATTTATATGTTTTGGTGACCGAATGTTGTTCGGAGTCCCGGATGAGATCACGGACATGACAAGGAGTATCGAAATGATCGAGAGGTAAAGATTGATATATATATATGGCGATGGTATTCAGACACCGGAAGTGTTTCGGAGGGTACCGGGTACTTATCGAGTCACCGAAAGGAGTTTTGGGCATCCCCGGCAAAGTTATGGGCCTTATGGGCCAAGTGAGAGAACACACCAGCCCACAAGGGGCTGGTGCGCCCTCTATAGGGGTCGACCCTATGGGGAGGGAAAGTAAAGGGAGGAGGAAAGGAAAGTGTGGAGTTGGACTCCCCCTTCCTTCCCTCCCCCCCTCTTTCCTTTCCCCCTTGTCCATATAAGGAAAGGGGGCGCAAGTGGGAAGGAGCCCTAGGGCCGGTGGCCAGCCCCTAGGGGCGCGCCCTGGCTGCCTCCCTCTCCCCTCCCACCTCTATATACATGGGGAGGGGCGCCACACAAGAATAGACAATTGTCTTAGCCGTGTGCGGTGCTCCCCTCCATAGTTTACACCCCTGGTCATATTTTCGTAGTGCTTAGGCGAAGCCCTGCGGAGATCACTTCACCATTACCGTCACCACGCCGTCGTGCTGTCGGAAGTCATCCACTACCTCGTCGTCTTGCTGGATCAAGAAGGGTGGACGTCACCGAGCTGAACGTGTGCTGAACACGGAGGTGTCGTACATTCGGTACTCGATCGGTTAGATCACGAAGAAAGTTTGATTGCATCAACCGCGTTGTGAAACGCTTCCCCTTACGGTCTACGAGGGTATGTGGACATACTCTCCCCCTCGTTGGTATGCATTTCCATGGATTGATCATTGCGTGTGCGTAGAATATATATTTTTCCATGCAGCATTCCCCAACATGCGGACCTACATATATATTTTTATTATTTTGGGCCTAGATATAAGTTTTGTTTCTTTTGGTGTTTTTACTAGCAAGATACCAGTGGATTGCACGGAACATCAAGATGTATTTTTTTTACAAAACACTTATTGTGATTGACCCATGCGGGAGTAATCACATGTGTAAAAACTAATGATATCTCGAGAAAGAGGAGAGGAGGAGTGGGGCGTGGTGGTGACTGGTGGTCGGACTGAGCGGAGGCATGTGGATGGACGGCGCCGGCAGCAGCCACCATGCCAGATTGTTCCGGAGGCTCTCTTTTTTAATTGCTCAACAATGAGGTTGTGGGTGAGGAGGATGAACAAAGGAAGGCCTTATTTGCAAATGTGGAGAGAGGTGCGGGTATCTTTTTGCAAAATTGCCATAGTTTGCTTTCTGTCCGTCAGATATAGATCGGATGGTCTATATTATAAAATGGCACACACGCCATCATCATCAACTCGGTTTTTTTTATAAAAGTAGGGATACAATCATGAATGGCATGAATAATGATGAATAGATCGTGTTTGCTATTACTCAGGCACCTGAAATTTTCTGTCCCATCCATTGATTCATTTTCTCCCTGTACAGGAACTAATCAGTTAATTGTGTGTGTCCGGAACGCCGCAGCCTCAATCCACGATCATCTCTCATGTGAATTGTGTAGTGCGTTCGTGTTAAGTTGCCATTGTCTGTTCACTGTGTGCGATGTCAGTGTGTGTGCGCGCTTTTTGTATGTGTGTGTACGTGACATCGCGTGTGTGTTTGTCGTGCGCAATGATAAAGTGTTTTTTAGGAAATATCAATGCCCCAAATTCATTCTATCTTAAAATAATTCTGTTTTGTTTTTGTTTTTTTATGTCATTGTTCATGGATGCTTCAATTATTTAGTCGTAGGCTTTTCTCCTATATTTGTGCATGCCGCGATGCATTTGATGTTGCAATGTAACACTGCTTAATTTTCTGTTAGCAACTAAAATGAAATTCATTTTCGTAATTGACCTACCTAAATTAATAAAAAAATGTCTTTTTTCGCCCATGTGTAGTCGAATTTTTTGGCCGTTGGGTTTTTTCTCCATATATGCCCAAGTGATAACATATTAGTGATTGGGGCCATCATTATTGGCCGCTTGAGAGGAAGCTATGCGCCCGTTTCTTCGTCTTAAAAGAAGAAGAAAAGAAGAAGAAAACCTCACCTCAATCTCAAAAAATAATTTAATAAAAATTCTTGCATCGCGTGGTCCCATCCATCTAAAAAAATCATAGGAAAACTTTTCTCAAAAAAAAGGAAAAAAATCCCACTTCATCTTCCAAAATTAGTCTCTAGTAAAAATCAAAAACTTTCTCACTGCAGCCAACAAGCATGCGCCACTTGGCATAGCTGGTTGGCCGGCCTTCTCGTGCGCCTTAATGGGTTTAATTGATATCGTAACTACGTGATACAGTTTCTAAAAAAAATGTGACACTAATTGATTTTTTTTTGCTAGAAAACTAAAATGGTTGTTTTTCTTGTTTTGATCTATTTTGAATCATCATCATTATTATTATTATATTTGCACTAGTTTACCCTTGTTCTTGCATAATAATATTATAATTATGAGTTTTGCTTATTTTTGTGCAAGTTTTTAATACATTTTGAATTCACTTTATAAGAAAAAAGTTTGACAAGAACTCTTTATGATTGTCCATGTTAGGCATATTTGCATAATACTCCTTCCTTTTCTTTTTACTACCCATATTCGTTTTATCTTAAGTCAACTTTTTAAAATATATCAACCTTATAGAAAAGGATATTGACATTCACAATACCAAGTTTTTCTTCCATTTTCTTTCTTCTTTAGAATAATACCAATGCACCTAATTCATTCTTCCTTCGATTTTTTTGTTGTTTTTGCTTTTATGTTCTACTCCCTCCGTCCCAAAGTAAGTGCCCCAACCTTAGTACAACTTTATACTAAAGTTATAATAAGGTTGAGACACTTATTTTGGGACGGAGGGAGTATTTGTTAATTTTTAGTATCTTTTTAATTTTTACTAGCAACATATTTTCTTTAAGCAGGTCATTGTGTTGATCTTAATTCCACACCTCAAAGCCCGTGGTGTAAGAATATTGTATAAGTCTAATGTGACCAATGTATTTTTTGTGATTTTATTTAAAAAATTAACGTAATGGTTGTTGAAATAAAAGAGTATAATAGATGTTTTAGTTCACACTTTTATGTGCAAGTTTACACTTGTTCTTGCACTAGTTTACACTTGTTCTTTCACAATACTGAAATGTGCAAGTTTTGCATATTTTGTGTGCAAGTTTTTAATATATTTTGAATCCTCTCTATATGAAAAGTCTTTATGATTGTCCATCTTAGGCATATTTGCATAATACCACTTTCTTTTTCTTTTTACTACCCATATTATTTTTGTCTTAAGTAAAAAAATCAAGCTTATAAAAAAGAATACTTACATTCACAATGCCAAGTTTCTATTTCATGTTCTTTCTTCTTTAGGGTAATACCAATGCCCACAATTCATTTTACCTTAGAATGTTTTTTATTTTAGTATTTTTTGTGTTTAAGTTTAAGCTTATTTTTTTATTACAACGAATTTTATTTAACCAGGCCGTTTTGTTGATCTTAATTCCACACCTTATAGCCCGTAGTGTAAGAATATTGTGGAAATTCGATATGACCAATGTAATTTATTGTGTGGTTCTAATTTTAAAAATAGCATAATAGTTGCTAAAATAAAAAACCAGAATCAATGTTTTAATTCCCTCTTTTCTCCTCTCATTAATTTGTATAAGTATAGTGTATGCATGCGCAAGCAAATATACTTGTTAAGAAAAGTTTTACATTCACATGCATAGTGTGTGCGCATGCACAAATGACAGATTTTAGCAAGCTGATTGGATAATATATATTTTCAGGCACGTGACACATAGGTGATCCCTGAATAGATTAGAAGTTTTCCCCACAAAAAAAAGAGAGAGAAAAGGAAAAGAAAAGCAGGAATAGCTCGAATTTACAAGTAAGAAACGAACAGCGGGGCGCTTGCCATGAATAGGCAGTATGCATTCAAAACCGCGGTCACCATGGACGGCCAGCCGGCCACCCCTCGAAATTAAAGGCTGTGCATTTCGCATGCTTCCCCCGAGCCAAATCGCCCTGCCTGCATTGCTTCCTGATCACCCATTCCTACTCCCGGCCGGGCTCCCGGCCGGCCGGCCGGCAAGCACTACAAGATGTTGAGCTGGCTCCGTTGTTTCCCGCACGACGGCACCGTCATGGACGAGGAGAGGAAGCCCAGGCCCGGGAGGAGCGCCACTTTCAGGAAGAAGCATAGCCCCGATGCCGCGCCGTCTCGGAAACGGTTCGTCCGGTCGGGCACCTCGCTCACCGCGTCCTCGTCGGCACGAGCCAGCTTCGGCCGCCACTCCGTCGACGTCCCCAACTACAACCACAGCATCGTCTCGGCGCGCTCCTTCACCTTCCCTGAGCTCGCCGCCGCCACGGACAGCTTCAGCCATGCCAACCTCATCGGCGAGGGCGGCTTCGGCCGCGTCTACAGAGGCCTCATCGGCTCGTCGGCGGTGGCCGTCAAGCAGCTCGACCGCACGGGGTTCCAGGGCGACCACGAGTTCCTCGTGGAGGTGCTGGTGCTGAGCAGCCTCCTGACCCACCCCAACCTCGTCGGCCTCCTGGGCTACTGCGCCGACGGCAACCAGCGGCTCCTCGTCTACCAACTCATGCCGCTCGGCTCCCTCGAAAATCACCTCTTCCTCCCCCGAGTCCCAGCGGACGGCGAAGAGAAGCCACCACCGCCGGTTCTGCCGTGGCGGACCAGGATGAGGATCGCGCACGACGCCGCCCAGGGCCTGGAGTTCCTCCACGAGACTGCCAACCCGCCGGTGATCTACCGCGACCTCAAGTCCTCCAACATCCTCCTCGACGAGGGATACAACGCCAAGCTCTCCGACTTCGGCCTCGCCAAGCTGGCCACACCGATCACCCGCAACGGCAAGGGCGGTGACGCGGAGGAGGAGAAGGACGGTTCGTCGAGGGTGATGGGCACGTACGGTTACTGCGCGCCGGAGTACGTGAGGAAGGGGCACCTGACGGTGAAGTCGGACGTGTACAGCTTCGGCGTGGTGCTGCTGGAGCTCATCACCGGCAGGCGGGTCATCGACGAGAGCAGGCCCTCTGGGGAGCAGAACCTCGTGGCCTGGGCGGCGCCCATGTTCAGCGAGCAGAGGAGGATGCACGAGCTGGTGGATCCGCTCCTGGTAGAAGGGCCGAGCGGCAGGGAGCTGAAGCAGGCGGTGGCGGTGGCGGCTATGTGCTTGCAGGAGGAGGACACCGTAAGGCCCATCATGTCGGACGTCGTCATGGCGCTCAGCTTCGCCGCCGACGACTTACCCTCGGCTCCCAGATACACGTCACTTTAGCATATTACTATATCTGGTGGCATTGGCTAACATTGTGTGGTTTTTATCCGGTGGCATTGGCTAACATTGTGGGGTTTGCGTCTTACAAAATGAAATAATAAAACAGGGGATTCGGCTCAGATTTCAAGTCGCAAACCTTGCAAAATACCACCGCTAAATACCATGAATTTCCTACATACTCCCTCCGGTCCGAAATATAAGATCATTTAGAGATTTCAATATATACTACATACAGAGCAAAATAAGTGAATATACGCTCTAAAATATGTGTAGTCCGTATTGAAATCTCTAAAAGGGCTTATATTTAGAAACGGAGGGAGTACATACATACAGAAAATAAAATATCGAAGCATGGCATATTAGTTCTTACCACAGGCTGAACAAAAGGAAACTCTTTAAAGACGGGAGACTACATGTACAGCAACAGACCCTCAGTTCCTGCTAGCTAGCTAGCTATGCTACAGACTTTTGCCTACAGGCAGGCACAATGGAGGAGCTTTGCACCCTTCCCTAAATTCTACTGCCTCCAAAGTGATCACCATGAATCATTAAAGGAAAATGGTAGAAAAAGAAAAAAGAACTGCTTCCTATATAGATAGGTACCACTGCGTTCATTTTCATCCTTCTTGGAAAGACAGACATGGAGGGACAGTCAGTCCTGGATCACAAACAAAACCAGAGGAACCATTCCACCAAGCGGACAGCATACATCTCACACCTCCGCGCCGACCAACCAATAGCACGGGGGCCTATGGACGCTAATCAGAATCTGACTCGACAGCTAGTACGGATTTTGGTCGAACTGACCGTGGCTGCCCAGACAGTGAGGAAGTGCCACCAGATCTATCCCCAGCAAAGTCGTCGTCGTCATTGCCACTCATGAGAACTGAAGCTGCACATGAGGAATCAAATGTTAGACCTTTCGGTGAAAATGCAGAGGCACGATTATATGGGCCACTGCTCACAGTCTTCACAAAGTATAAAGAAGCAAAATGCTTCCAGATTCATTTGTAAAAGACTTCAAATGGATGGAGCAAAATCACAATAAACTGCAGAATTAAGTAGCAGAGGGTGACTTCTATCATACCATCTAAAGATGTTATTTCATTCGCAGGGTTCTTCCTTTTCCGAGAAGTATTTTTGGCATTATTTAAACTTCCATCATTCCCATATTCTGGTTGGTTTGCTGCTGGTGCTAACACGCCCAAATTAACCGTAGAAACTGGCTCATGCAGAGATAGATTGGTGGCAGGGTAGTTTTGCACTTCACCCAGATTATCTGTTCCTTGTATTCCTGGATCATCTTGGGTAGTCGAAGGATACTCCCAAAATGACAACCCCAGATCATCAAAGTTTTCATTAAGGAAAAATGAAGTTTCATCTGGGCCTCCTGAAGTGTCAAGTGGATTGGGCGGTGGAAACTCATATCCGGTGTCATTTGCTGCGCCACAATTCACTGCACTAGGAGACAACACCGTAGTATTTTCATCATCTGAATCGCTCAGAACTATTGGAACATGTTCATCCCCAGGAGAAGAATTCAGATCATATACACTGCTCGTAGGGTGATCAGATTGTCCCGGTTCTGAATTATAACTTCCACCTTTAGCATCCTCATGATTAGTGTTGCTTGTATGGGTGACACATTTCCCATTTTCAAAGTCTCTACTCTGATCATTATAAGAAGTTGGTTTCAAATTAACATCCCCTTTCTTGCTAATTTCCCATTTGCCATTGTTGTTTCTCCTAATTCCCAGTTTGAGACGAGAACCCTTATTTTCGGGCAACGGTTCTTCTTTAATCTCTTGCTTTACAACACCCATGTTGGGTTTCGGTCCTGTACCTGTGGACATACAGAGAGTGCCATCTGGTAAATGCCACTGCATAAGATCCTTCAGTTCAGCTCCACCCTTAGCTCTCCAGGAACCATCCGGCTTGACATCGATTTCTGATATATCATCTCCACAGCTTTTGATCTAAATCACCAAAACGCAACAAAATCAGCATAAGATGCATAATGGAGTAACAGAGATGAAAACATGTACTTCATTAACAATATGGACTCACTAGCGAAGTGATGCGATTGAAATAAGGATCAATAATTAGATTCTCCAGAGAATAGTTCTTCAGGCAAATTGGGCATTGCCACTGCAGACAACGAATACTAGTTTGATTAGAAAAAGAAAAGGTAAAAGCAACAACGATGCGAGGCAAGTAATCAAACCTTCCGTGAACGTTGATTCAGTTCCACAAAAGCTTCTAAATCAAAACAACCCATGTGGACACAGGGTTTGAACCTACCAGCTACCTTAATCCTTGAACCAGTCATCTGTCAACATAAATTAGCTTTTACATGAACGTGCTTTTCACAACATACTATAAACCAAACAATACGATGCTGCTAACATGGGATTGGATAAAAGCATCTAGGTTAGAAATGTCATAAACAAAGTGATTCTAGGAAGATTGCACCGAGCCTTGAGTGTCATGGTACACAGAATAATGTACGATGGCAAATGCTAAATATTCAATATTCCAATGTACATGAGGTCAGGTGCAACAGACATGTCAGGGAAAGAGCAGGATTGGCAATATCATTATGGATCTAAACATTCTCATTGATGGCCAGAGTGCTTACAGGGCATCGGAGATTTACAGAGACTGAATCAGCAACGACCTCAATATCACTATCACTGTCTGCATTATCTGCCTCAGTCCCCCCACCGACACAGCGACGCACACGAGAAAGGGCATCATCAAACTTCTCACCATCCTGTTCCTTTGGTACCAAATTTAGGACCTGCCCATTATCAAAATTTTAAAAGAGGAATTAAAAGAATAAAGCAGGGTTCCAAATCTCAGGCACTTGATGGTTCCTAGGTAGCAGCTTGCTTACGGTAACTGCTGAAAGAACCATTCTGGCATTTTCCTGGAGCTTGTATAGAGATTACTTTTAACAGCACAGTTCACTTATAACCAAGAAATACTGGCCAGGAACCATCTGGGATTTGGAACCCTTCTATAACGTGCATTATTAGTATTATGACATCTTTCATGAACCTAAAATAGCTACCCTCTTCGAGGCCTTATCACTAAGCAATAAGCACTAAAGATTAAAAACAAGAAAAACCAAAACATTTACAGCGTTGATGGAAAAGGGAGTGCAAAACGTGCCTATGAAAAAAAAAGATATCTAAAGTGTTTCCTGATCCAAATACCCTCTTTTGCCAAATATGTATTTCTGAAGAATATCGTGGTCAACAATGGAAATGTGAAATTGCCTTTCATTTGACACAGTATACCATAAGCAATTACCTCTTCCAGAGATCTCCTCTTGGCAATTCTGACACCCAAACAGAAGGCACGAGAGTCACTTCTAGATAGAACAATCTTATTGGGACCTTCTTTCAAAAACTGTGTTAACTGGGAGCAAAAAATTGAGTAGGATCAACAAACATCCATGCAGAAAATGTATCATGTAACTAATCAACAAACTGTGGCAAATCATTGTTAAGGTATAAAGTTAAAGAATAGCATGCTCCATTTCAACAAGATACTTACCATAAGACCATCATCTCTACCATTGGCCCCTAACGGCTGTGTAGCTTGCCTGCTGACAACCCGAACAGGAATACCTGAGAAAACAAATAATTTCCAAAACGAATAGTTCAGATCTAGATGAATGAACCCACAATTCAATGAGGAAAAACAGTTTTTAGCTGCCACAGAATGTTCCATGTAACCATGCTGGAAAAGACTCGGATCACACCTATATCTACAAGGCTGGAATGATGCAGAACTCAAAGTATTAAATTCCTAAATTGACAACATAGTGGCATGCATAAGTGCATTAAGCCATAGATGCATGCAGGCCTGCATGCAAATAAGACTCACAATAAGGCAAGGGGATGCAGCATAAAATGAGCGAATAGCATCAGTGCATGAGGGCGATCAAATTGAATACAAAAATAAGATGAAACTGAAATTTGACTGATCCCAAAAACAACAAATTGACTGACTGAATAAATAATTTCCTAAGACCCTGTCAGATAGTATTTCAGTACAAATGGTAAGCCAATGGAAATACCATTAATTTGCATGTCAGAATGTAAAGGCCAGTGCATCCTGAAAGGAACTTTGTCATCGAGAAGGATACACCAAACCTGCAAGAAATAAATGGTGCAAAGCAAACCAAGGTCAAAAATGGATACACATAGTCCAATATTCTCTACGATGGCGCAAGATATTAGAAATTGAGCACTGTCACCATGTATTAACTCATAAGTCCCAAACATATCCTTGTTATTGATATTTGATCTTGAGGTAATTGTGCTCCTGGTACAAGAACATGGCAGGTACTTCCATACAAAATCTACATCGGAGCTACAATAACTTGGCCTGGACGTGCACTTGAGGTACAAATCGCTCCTGTGCTGACACATGGACACCAGCGGGGCAAAGTGCATGCGCTGAGCTGCTTGGATTCTTTGCAAAATGGCCCCTGCAAGTCTGAAAGTTTGACCGTAGCCCCCTGGGCACCATAGACATCTAATTTAGGACAGTAAAACTGACCTAGTCCCAGTCATCTCACGCGCTTAGCGTTTCTGGCCGTCCATTTTACTGACTTGGGCGTTCCTGGCCATTAGATCTGCCATCTAAGGAGCTGATGCTCCAGGAGAAAAAACGAAGCTCTCTGGTTAACTGGGCCACTTCTGCCAGCCCATTTATCTAACCGAGCATGTTCCAAGAGAAAAAAACTGTTCGCTCAATCGATGGGCAGTCGATACAACCATCAACATATTACGCATCTCGCGCGATGCCGCTACACATGGCTGATCTTGATCGCCTCCACCCGTCGGAGTCCGACAAAAACGGTAGCACTGCTGCTTGACGACCCTGCGACCGAGCTCCCTCCATCGATCGAGCGAACAGTTTCTTCTCCTGGACCATGCTCGGTTAGATAAATGGGCTGGCAGAAGTGGCACAGTTAACCAGAGTGCTTTGTTTTCTCCTGGAGCAGCAACCCCTTAGACAGCACATCTAATGGTCAGAAACGCCCAAATCAGGAAAATGGACCGCCAGAAACGCTAAGCGCATGAGATGGCTGAGATTAGGTCAGTTTTACTGTCCTAAATTAGATGTCTACGCCTCTACGGTGCCCAGGGGACCTCGACCAAAATTTCAGACTCGCAGGGGCCATTTTGCAAAGAATCTGAGCAGCCCAGCGCATGCACTTTGCCCCGCTGGCGTCCATGTGTCAGCACAGGAGCGATTTGTACCTCAAGTGCACGTCCAGGCCAAGTTATTGTACCTCCACTGTAGGTTTTGCAAGTTTTTGTACGAAACTGGGCCCACCAGCCAAGTTCTTGTACCAGGAGCACAATTACCTCTTTGATCTTTTTAGCAATGTACTAACTCCGTCTCAAAATATAAGACATTTTTTTAGGCTAAACCAGCCTACAAAAACGTCTTATATTTTGAGACAGAGGTAGTATCTAATAATATATGATCATACAAATGGCTATTTAAAGAAAATCATGAACAAACCTAATAGTTCAAGGAAATGAAGAGGGAAACGAAATTAACCTGAATGTCATATTCAGCTTTCTGTAGCATTTCCCTATTAGCTCTTGATAACGGAAAGGTTTTCTCGATATACTGTACAGTATATGACCTGAACATAAGCATGAATCACAAACAAAAACTATGCAAATCACAGAAGTATCATGGTTCAGTTAACTTGTACAGTGACATAAAACAATTTGTGGTCATCTAGTTACTCAAATCTCATGGTACCAACATGTTCATCAGATGTACAACCACCGTATAATGTTTACTTCTTATGGACAACGAAGGAATAATCATGATCAGAACCATCTGAGGTTGTAAAGCAAGAAAAAAGACACGGAGCCCACTTCTCATCCATAATTAATGTGATCGAGTACCTGGGTTCTAAGTATTGAGGTAAGATCGCTCAAGCAATAATATCACCACAGCAGACAAAACACAAAGTAATTACTAGCAGATAATGTCTGACACATGGTGAACAAAAATCCCTAACAGGATATACTGAATGGTTTCTAGACCTTGCTTTGGCACCCTGATAAACATATTATGAATGATGAGGCATGGTATAATCACTTCTTTGCACTCAAACTTTACCGGACTCATTTGAGATCGCTCTACAAAAAAGGAGATGCCAGCGGAGTTACAACAGTAATTAAGAACAATATTTTTTTTCTTATTAGACATTTTGCAACATGGTACAGTTGAAGAGATTCTGGAAGATATTCCGCGGCACATAAAACAGAATGATGAAGGAAAATACTTGCTCCCCCGCAAGGCCAATCAACAGGGCAACGTGGCTCCTGGTCATTGACGGGTAAAGGGAGGTAGAGGAGGTGAAAATCAAAAATGTACTTTGGAGACAAATAATGCATGACTTACCCATCTGCCATTATGTTGGAAGGAGCTACTGACACTGGAAGTAATGGGTGGTTAATAGTGACCCAGAAACTGCAAATTGCAGAAGGAAAATATGTCAGAACAATCGGCCATTTAGTATTAAGACTTCTAAGCTACAAAATGCAGAAAAGGCAGTCATTCAGAGCGGGGGGAAAGAGAGGACATAAAAGAGATGCAGGAAAATCAGTTCTAAGTTGCACAGTAATGAGAGTTTCATACATGATTACAATTAATGCTACAGGACGACCCAGATAATCTAATTCAACTAATAGAATGCATGAACACTATCCAATACAAATAAACTGAAACATCACATGATTAATAGCACTGGCACATCAGCAAAAATTAAAACTAATTAAACAAGTAAATAGTGAGCATGCATGGTTCAGCAAGGGTTTGCTATTAAACTGAAGGTTAGAACAACTTACGGGTCTGCCCTGCTGACTCGGCACATCTCACAATAGAAACTGGAAGGTAGTTCTTGAGGAGCAGTATCTGCAGTCTTCTCAGGTATGATGACACAATCAATATGTTGCCATACACTGCATCGTGGATGATCACACTGAAAAGGACCAAACAAAACATGAAGGAAAATAGAAGCAGTAAAACCTGTCAAGAACAAAATTACAGAACGCTACAGATCTCTAAATTATGGAATAATGAAACACAATGTTACAATTCATAAAATGCTGATGCTACGTGTAGATGCAATCTTCTTTTACAAAACAGAGAGTAATCGGTGGCAATTAGCTCCTTTGAAGTTTCACGATACATAAAGGTCACTGCTTTGAAGTTCCAGAATATGCAAAATGCCAAAGCTAACTGCTTTGATAATTCAACAAACAATTCTTAAAATTAACAGGATTAATGAACAAATTTTAAAGATCTTATTGAACTAGTTGGAGGTGATGAATAACAGAACCTAGCAGTCATATAATCATACTTGTCATGGGAACTGTACCTGAATCACGGACCCAGTGGCCTAACAGGATTAATGAACAAATTTTAAAGATCTTATTGAACTAGTTGGAGGTGATGAATAACAGAACCTAGCAGTCATATAATCATACTTGTCATGGGAACTGTACCTGAATCATGGACCCAGTGGCCATGGAATTACCACAGGGGCAACGGACCTTGATATCCAGCTGAGCAGAATCATCTGGGTTTTTCATAGGCATTACACTGTACCCCAGCTCGTTCTGGTTTCCAGAGGCTGAAACAGCATTTGCAGGCTCGCGCATTTTTCTAGAAATAGTAAGCACAAATCAAGAGAGACTTGTAAGGCTCAATCCAGATAATAGAAACACAACATAATGATATGAAGAAATGTAACCTCACCTAAAAGTGTCCTCGACTATTTTCACTACCGTTTCTTTTCCAACCATCAGTCTGTTTGGCAAGCCATCAATTTTGGAGGCTACAAGAACAAAATGGAAGTGATACCTTAGGACCTCCTGGCAGAAACACTAGTCTAACAATATCACTGAGAAAAATTGTGATGTACCTTGATCCTGTTGATCGGATAATATTGCAACGATTTTATCCACTAGTTCCTGTAAAGCAAAACACCAAAACGAAGTTGTTCAGGAGTAAATAAATATTCTACTCCCTCTGTTCACAAATATAAGCTGTTTTGGATAATTCAACATGGACTACATAATGAGTGAGCAAACACACTAAAACGTGTCTATATACATCTGATTCAGAAAAAAGTTAGAACAACATATATTTGTGAACGGAGGAAGTAACATATAAGACTACAAGAAGCATGGAAATTAATCAGTTCCAGAAAAAAATTATTCCATGAAAATCCAATCTATTCCGTGCTTCCGAACAATAAAGAGAACCTAGAAGCATATAACCAATGGATAATACTCCCTCCGTTTCTAAATATAAGTCTTTTTAGAGATTCCAATAAGGGACTAAATACGGAGCAAAATGAGTGGATCTACACTCTAAAATATTCCGTATGTAGTTTGTATTGAAATCTCTAAAAAGACTTATATTTAGAAACGGAGGGAGTATAAAGTAAATCAATACCTAGAATTTCCTTGTGTAAAAAGCGTAGATATACCCAAAAAAAGAAGAAGCTGTGAACAAACCTGCTTCTTTCCATGCTTTGAAAGTCCAATCTTATACAGGACATCCTTTAGCTCTTTTAACCGGAAGTGCTTCAGCTTGTCCTGCAAAAAAAAAAAACATTTATTCGATAAGCCAGATGATAGTCATTCTCATCCCTCTGCTTTGTAAGATAAGCATCTTGCCAACATCAGACCGGATATTCATACTACACTGTCCCCATTAATTCTGCAATAAAGGGTAATGCAAACACGGACAAGTTCTACCAGGTGATCTGTTGCGAGGGGGCAAAAGGGGGGCGCATTTTGGCTATTGATATGACCAATCGAGAGTGCTTTTTGTCTCTAGCCGGATAAACAGGGGATTAAACAGCGGGATTACAAATCTAATCAAATGACCGCAGAAATTATAGGCCATCAGAGGGGATCATCGGAGAGGGCTTTAGAACCCATCGTCAACAGATTGAGCGCGCAGACGCATATACGTAAGAGGAAGGGAAGGGCACGGACGGTCGCCGTGTCATACCTTGCAGGCGGCGAGCACTGGATCGCCGCCGGGCGCCGACGCCATGGCGGCGGTTTTCCCTGGATTTCGATGGGCGGGCGGCCGAGAAAGGAGGAAGGAGGAACGGCAGCGGTTTGGATGGGGCGACGGAAGGGGGTCGGGAGGTGGGAGAAGGTACCGGAATGATCGCCGCCGCACGAGGTCACGGGAGAGGGGAAGTGTTGGTGTGCGGCGGCGGGCCGGCGGGCGTTACTTGCTGCTGCGCTGCACTTTTTTTTGGTGGTGGGCCGAGGTAGGGGTCGGATCTGCAAGCGACACGTGTACCCTGCAAGGGCTAGCTCGAATCTCAAAGCGCTCTCCCCCACCACCGTATGCTCTCTGTTCCTGTCCTTCGGTATGCATTTCCTCCTGAACACAAGGCGGATAGATTTTCTGGCACTGGTATCTTTCTTTGTTCCTGCTCTCTTCAGAAGCGTACTACTCCTACATTTAAGGAGTATAGTGCCTATTTAAATTTAAGACATGCTTAATATCCTGTCGAATTTGTCATGTATGACATTTTTATTTTTTAATTAATGTTTGGTTACGAGCGTAGACTTTCCACTAGACGATTTAGAGCATCTTTGACCCTGTAGGTATATCCGACAAAACTTAGAGCTGTTAGAGCTATTGGAGAGCGAGAGAAGCATATTGCCTTATCTCTGACAGGAACGCCTTCGTGATAATAAATATAGGAGATCACATCAAGTATTACAAGTGTGGGATAGATTAAAAGTCATTCTAGAGGATTCCACAATCTAATTTAGAGTTAACGATGGTCGATGGATCCCTCGTCTGCCTGAATCGGTTACATGATACAGAATATGATACGAGCATCTCTAGTTGAACCAACAAGAAATTCTTATATCTAAAAAGGGTATTTTTCTTCATCTAACTTAAAGTTGTCTAATTCATTCACATAATACATTGAAGTCCTGGAAAATTACCATGACGAAGAGAAAACACCCCCTCATTTTTAAATATTGGGCACAAAACTATCTCAAACTATTCCATTTTTGGCAGGAGGAGACTTCCATTTCCACCGTCGACGGTGACCACGATTCACCGCCTTACGCGCTTACCTTCGGCTCAACCGAACTCCTCACCACCCTCTCTGAGAGGTTGCCTCTTTCGTAACCTCCCCAAGAGCACACGTCATTGTCATCGTTCTCTCCCACTGTCGAGCCACTCCCCAGACCACCTCCGGCACAGATGCATTTCTCGACCGCCGCTACGCCTCACTCTGCTATTGTGAACTCAACGCCAACAATCTAGCTCAACCCAGAATCACTCGTAGTTGTGCCGCCCCTGCCTTCGTTGTAACGCCCCGAGACCGACGCTCCAGATGCGTTCCTTGTTTTGCGTGTCAGCTCGGTTATTTATTTTGTGTGTTGCATTCATCATCGCATCATTTGCATTGCATCGGCACTTCGTTGCCGCCATGTTTTAAAACTTGCATCCCCTCGTAGTGGCCGCGCCCCCCTTGCTTCCGCTGACCCTTCCGAGACCAACCTCGTTCTTCGTTTTCCCTCTTGCTTAAACCAGAGTCCCTCTTTGCACAGTGCTTCGCCCCCTCGCGCGCGTCCGAAATTTGTCCCGAACCCGAACCGGACTTTCGTTACCGTTGGGTCCGGATCATCCCCTAACATCTACAAAACATCACCGTTTTCTTTGTTGGACGCCCATAGCCTATTTTTCTTGATCGTTGATTTCGATCGGAGGGACTAGCCCCTAACCTAATTCCCTGCTATTTATACTCGAGGTCCAACCCTAAAAGTTAGGAGGCTTGTCCCATCCCCATTCGGCCGCCGCCACTCCAAAAATCCCCCTCGGGATCCATCCCCAACCTACCAGCCTCCTCCTTCCCGATCCATCCAACCACCACAGCCCACGCAGACCTCCCCGTTACCCTCGTCGCGAGCCAGGGAGAGGAGCTCCCTGCCGCCTCCCACCTCCTCGTCCCCGTTGCTCCGAGACCAGCCGCCCTTCCCTGGCTGAGCCATCGCGCCGGCCGGCCAGGCCGTGCCCCGCCGTTTCCTTTCTCTCCGCCAGATCCGTCGCCCGTAGACCCATGCCCCATCGTTCCTGCGCGCCGTCAGGAGGACAACATGGATGCCCGAGCTCGTCGTCCCCGACCTCTTTTCTGCCAAGATCTGCCCCGCCGTCGTGGTTCCCCGGCGCCCGGACCTCCCCTGCTTCGCCAAGGCCACCAAGACCTCCTCAACTGTGCAACGCCGCCGGCCACCTCTCCGAGCAGAGCCGCCGGACCAGCAGGTTCCTTGCCTCGCGCCCTTTTTTCCCTTTTCCTGGCTCTCTTGCTCCTCTGACTGTCTCTCTCTCTGCTCATGAACAAGCTTGCCGCTGCCGCCTGGAGCCGGCCCGACCCGACGAACCTCGCCGGGATCCCGTGCCGTTCATGTCCCTGGCCGTTTTCCTGCTCCGCTTCGGTCAAGGAGGACGACCCCAGCGCCAAGTCCCCTGCTCCAGATCGAGCCGCAGCGCTCGCGTTGACCGTGTCGCCAGCCACCATCTCGCCAAGCCCACCGGTCCCGTAGGGCCCAGCCGCTGCCGCTTCTCGGTTGGCCCAGCCCCGCTTCGGCCTGCCCGTGCCTCGTCCGTCACCGTTGACCGCGTCCGCGTGGGCTGCATCCCCGCGGCCCAGATCCGCTGGCCCACCGCTCCGCTTTCCCTTCGGCCTATTCGCCCAATGTGAGCAGCCCTCTCCTGTGCTGTTGGGCCAGCAAGTTTCGGCCCATGTGATGTTTTTTTCAGGATCTGCGAATTTAGACATTATCCAGAGTATTGCAGTTTTACAGAAAAACCCTTGATGTTCTTGCATTAATAATTAAATTAACCGTGCATCTTTTGTAAATAATTTATATATGTAAAATGCTCAGAAATTTGTGTAGTTTAATAATATGCCACTTTCACCCATGTTAAAATTGTTTAAAATGTTGTTTGATTAATTTTGCTCGAATAATATGTTAAAATGTTTTATTTCATAACTAAATAACCGTAGCTTGGATTTAAATAAACTTTATATGTAAATGGGGTAGAAAAATGCCTAGTTTAACATGGTGCACTTCATTTTGTTGTTTAACAACATTAAAATTGCGTTTATGGCAGAACAGTACCATAACCAAAATATGCACATGAGGATTTATCGGAATTGTTGTTTATTATTTACGGCCTCATTTAACTTGCTTTAATAGGTAGTTTCCATATGCTTCACCTCTTGCCATGGTTAACAACATTTAACATTGTTGGGTACATAAACGAGAGAGAACTAAATAATTGATGTGGTGTTTCGTCAATATGCAACTCGTTGCATATTGAGCTCCACTTAATTTGTAGTGTTGTTTGTTGCACTTTGCCATGCCATGCCTCATTAAACCGGACATGCATCATATTTGTTTTTGCATCATGCCATGTGTATGTGGTGGTTGTTTACTATGTTGTTTGTTTCTTTCCGGTTTGCTTCTCTCGTTACCTTCGGTTTCGTTCCGGAGTTGTGAGGATTCGTTCGACTACATCTGTTTGTCTTCTTCATGGACTCGTTCTTCTTCCTTGCGGGATCTCAGGCAAGATGACCATACCCTCGAAATCACTTCTATCTTTGCTTGCTAGTTGTTCGCTCTATTGCTATGCCGCGTTACCTATTCACTTGCTCTTCAAGCCTCCCAAATCGCCATGAACCTCTAACCTTTGTCACCTTCCTAGCAAACCGTTGTTTGGCTATGTTACCGCTTTTGCTCAGCCCCTCTTATAGCGTTGTTAGTTGCAGGTGAAGTTGAAGATTGCTCCATGTTGGATTATGTTTATGTTGGGATATCACAATATCTCTTATATTATTAATGCATCTATATAATTGGTAAAGGGTGGAAGGCTCGGCCTTATGCCTGGTGTTTTGTTCCACTCTTGCCGCCCTAGTTTCCGTCATACCGGTGTTATGTTCCTTGATTTTGCGTTCCTTACGCGGCTGGGTGATTTATGGGACCCCCTTGACAGTTCGCTTTGAATAAAACTCCTCCAGCAAGGCCCAACCTTGGTTTTACCATTTGCTACCACCTATCCCCTTTTCCCTTGGGTTCTGCAGACTCAAGGGTCATCTTATTTTAACCCCCCCGGGCCAGTGCTCCTTCGAGTGTTGGTCCGAAACGAGTAGACTGCGGGGCCACCTCGGGGAAACTTGAGGTCTGGTTTTACTCGTAGGATGTCTCATCCGGTGTTGCCCTGAGAACGAGATATGTGCAGCTCCTATCGGGATTTGTCGGCACATCGGGCGGCTTTGCTGGTCTTGTTTTACCATTGTCGAAATGTCTTGTAACCGGGATTCCGAGACTGATCGGGTCTTCCCGGGAGAAGGTTTATCCTTCGTTGACCGTGAGAGCTTATAATGGGCTAAGTTGGGACACCCCTGCAGGGTATTATCTTTCGGAAGCCGTGCCCGCGGTTATGTGGCAGATGGGAATTTGTTAATGTCCGGTTGTAGAGAACTTGACACTTGACCTTAATTAAAATACATCAACCGCGTGTGTAGCCGTGATGGTCTCTTCTCGGCGGAGTCCGGGAAGTGAACACGGTTTCTGGGTTATGTTTGACGTAAGTAGGAGTTCAGGATCACTTCTTGATCATTGCTAGTTCACGTCCGTTCCTCTGCTTCTCTTCTCGCTCTTGTTTGCTTATGTTAGCCACCATATATGCTTAGTCGCTGCTGCAACCTCACCACCTACCCCATTCTTTCCTATAAGCTTAAATAGTCTTGATCTCGCGGGAGTGAGATTGCAGAGTCCTCGTGACTCACAGATACTTCCAAAACAGTTGCAGGTGCGGATGAGACCAGTGCAGGTGACGCAACTGAGCTCAAGTGGGAGCTCGATGAAGATCTTGTTCGTTGTGTTGTTTCTTTTCATGTTGATCAGTAGTGGAGCCCAGTTGGGACGATCAGGGATCTAGCAGTTGGGTTGTCTTCTTTTCTTTTGGTTCCGTAGTCGGACCTATGTGTGTACTCTGATTGATGTATGACTTATTTATGTATTGTGTGAAGTGGCGACTGTAAGCCAACTCTTTATCCCTTTCTTGTTCATTACATGGGATTGTGTGAAGATGACCCTTCTTGCGACAAAACCACAATGCGGTTATGCCTCTAAGTCGTGCCTCAACACGTGGGAGATATAGCCGCATTGTGGGTGTTACATTCGTCACCTCCTGAACCGAGAAATGGTGAGCTCTTGTGACGTGCCCATGATAACCAGCATGGGTGGTGGTTAGTGATGCATCTCAGACATTTCTACTTTTCCGAACTCTTTTGCTATGTTTTTGTCATTAATTTGCATAATTCGAATAAAAATAACAGATTGACATTGTTTTCAACGGTGTTCTCATGGTGTGATTTTTTGTGCATAAAAGATCCCCGAAAAAATACCGAGAAAATATACCTAAAAGTTTCTGACTACTAGATATGGCCTGCCCAGGAGAGGCCGGGTCATGCCATTGGCGACTTAAAGATGAAGAGGCCCGTTAAGGTCCAAGAAGATATGAAGATGGCGGTTCAAGAGACAAGCTTATTGAAGGCCCAAGACCCGGAGACGACTTGAGGCCCAAAGGGATGAGCCGCAGTATGTTTAACTTGTATTGTAAGGCAAGCTTAGTTAGAAACCTGTATATAAAGGGGTGACCCGGCAGTGGGTTAACTCAAGAAACAACTGATCGAGAACTAGGTCAAGCGTATTCGCTCCCTGGTAATTAGGGTTGGGCATATAAATCGAAAACCGATGTCCCGAACCGAACTAACCGGCACCGAAGCCGAATTCACCGAAACCGGGAACTTCGGTTGTATGTCCGTTTTCCATTTGATGAAAACCGAATTTAGTCCGGTGAATTCGGGTTTATTGCTGGGGTAACCGAATAGACTGAAACCCGAGAAAACACAGGGCGCGTCTGTTGCTGTACTCAAGTGCTCTTTCCACTGCTCGAGTGCACTGAGTCCAACGGCCGCATCGGGAAGAGGCGAACCTGAGTAGTACCACAGTGAGCCACCGTCGCCATATATTCTGTGTAAAAGACAAAGTACTAGTAGTACTTCTCTAGGGTAGTAGACTAAAGGAGCTGGCACCGCTAATTTTATAGAGTAAAGTTTTGCTCGGGAGAATCAATAGCAGTAGTGGCTACTACTCTCTCCGTTCGAAATTACTTGTCGCAGAAATGGATGTATTTAGACATATTTTAGTTCTAGATACATCCATTTTCGAGACAAGTAATTCCGAACAGAGGGAGTAGTAGCTAGTACGCAGACCTACAAGCACTGTACATCAGAGTAAAAGTATAGATGTTCCTGCTGCTAGTACGTGTACTGTACATTCATCAGAATAGCGGCAATGATTTCGTCCGTTATTTACTCAGTGTTGTTCGGTAGAACCGACGACCGAACCAAAATCTCGGTGCAGAGAATCAACAGATAGCTAATATTCTACTGACCGATCGGTCTGTGCTTTGCCAAAACCGAAATTTTGAATTGACCGAGGAATCGACCCGATCGGTTCAGGGGAACCGAATGTCCAGCCCTACTGGTAATCGAAACCCAAGCAATACAACCTAAAGCAGGAATAGGCTTTTACCTCGTTGAGAGGGGCCGAACCTGGGTAAACTCTCTGTGTCCTTTGTCCCGTTTAACCCCTTTCAAGCAAACCTAGTTGCGATGGCTCCACACCTAAGTCTTTTTGCTAGGGCATTTGCCGTGTTAAGTCCATGACAGTTGGCGCCCACCGTGGGGCCCGAGCACGGTGGTTTCAAGTTCTTGAAGGGCAGCTTCTCAGGGGTCAAGGGATACGCCGTGGACCGGATGACCAAGAGTCGTCGCGGCAAAATCTACATCGACGATGCGGGCTGGGGGCCCGAGGTCGATTCAATCGAATACGGGTACCGGGTCCCCTTCGGCGGAATCCACGTCTTCATCGGCAAGATCGGCGAGTCAGAGCCTGAGCCGGACACCTGCATCGACATCATCGAGACGGCTCAGCACGCGCGACCCGCCAAGGTTCAAGCCGTCGTAAAGCATGCTTTTGTGGGTTTTACTCACGGGGTGGATCTTGAGGAAGGATATGTGTCCGGTGGAGAGACAGCCATCTACTCTGATGATGAGTCCTCAGCCGGCGAGACCAATTCCATGTATCAATTGCAAGATGGTGGGCTTGGGGGCTGTTCCGATGGCGACAGTATTCTGGACCCCTATGAGCCGCCGAACATGGTTGCAATCTTCATGGCCGGCACACAACCGGTGCTCAATTCATCAACTGCTACGGCTATGACTTCCGGTTCAATGGCCGAGGCGATGGCCGGAGCGAGCGGCTTTGCGCGGCCGCCGGCTCAGGTTCTGTCCGAGCTCTTGGACGCCTTGGCAACTTTAGTGGGGGCAGAGGTGACCCCAGAGACTCAAACACAGCATAAGGTGGACGTCGTGAAGCTGCGAGATGAGATAGCTCAAGCCAAGGAAGAGCTTAACACTGAGAATGCTAGGATGGCAACGGAGCGAGCCGCCTTGGATGCGCAATCACAGCGGATTCAAGCTGAGGCTTTCCGGTTAAGTTTGGATCAGACTGCATCTATCGCCGTTATGCGAAGGAGGCATCAAAGTCGTTTACCTTTGGAGTACGATGCGAGGAATCTTTTCAATACCCCTGGGGCAGGACCATGTAACCCGCCCGAGGTGACCTGGGTTGTTAAAGCACCCGTGGCTGGGACGACGGTTCAACCACATGTTGCGGATCCACCTCGTTTGAATTTAACCCCGCCTCAGCAAGTGCTAACGCCACCGGGTCATTTTTCTAACCCTCTGGATAACATCATTTGCTGCGGCGTCATGGCTGGCGGCTCTTCAAGTGCAAGGTGAGTCTCCCGCGGCGGTTGAAGCCCGAAAGGCTGTGGAGCTTCTTCAAACGGCGGTGGCTTAGCATGCGGCTTATTCGTACAGCCGCGATCGGATTCATTCGACTCCACGCCATAGTCGGAGTTATAGCCAGCGTATTGAGTCGCCGGCGGTTTCGAGCAGTGAATGGCTCCGTAACCATCCCTGTGGGCATGACCCGCCACGTGTTGATAATGAGGCTCAAGCTTTGGTGGATCAGGCCAGGGCGCATCGGGAGGCGGAGCTGGCGGCTCATCAGCAGCCTCAGCGTAACCCGTCGGTGTCTGTAGAAGCTGGGATGACTTCTAGGACTGTGGGTGTGCCGTGTCTAGTGTCGGCTTTGCGTAATGAGCACCTACCCAAGGATTTTAAGGGTCCCCGTAAGGTGCCCAATTACACAGTGGATCAATCCCCGGCGGCTTGGATTGAGAGTTATGAGCTAGCCATGGAGATGTTGGACGTCAATGACGCTGTGTGCGCTAAGTATTTCACCATGATGTTCGATGGGCCGGCTCGCACCTGGCTAAAAGGACTGCCCCTAAATCCATCCGATCATGGGCTGAGTTGAAGACGCGTTTTATTCATAATTTCAAGGACACATGCAAGCAGCCTCTGTCAATTCTTGATTTAGACACTTGTATCCAGGGTGAGGGCAAGTCAACCGCCCATTGGGTACGCCGGATCTCGGCTATTATCCACTCCTCGGACAGTATAAACGCCGGCTCAGCTGTCCTGATTTTGGAGAAGAATTGTCGGTTCCTTCCCCTCAAGCAGAAGCTGGCGCGGCTTAAGCGCGACTGCAATGATATGGGAGAGCTCATGGCGGCTCTTGTGAAATACGCCGACTCTGATAGCACTAAGGACCCTGAGTCTGATGAGGAGAAGGCTGTCAAGGGGAAGAAGAACGGTAATGCAAAGGGGCAGCGGCACAATACGGCGGGTCAAGGTAATAATGGTAAGCGCAAGCAAGCCGACGGCGATTCGGACTTTGTGGCCAATACCAACACGCAGAATAATAATCAGCGTCGTAAGGGGAAATCGTCAATGCCCCGGTTTGGCGGGCCCAAGTTCAACCTTGAGGCGATAATGAACCAGCCTTGCCCAAAGCACGGTTCTCAAGATAAGCCGGCCACTCATCTATGGGAAGATTGCTTCATCATGAGGGAATACAGAAATTCCGGTTTTTATCAGGACAATCACGGACCGCATGGCGGGTCAGGATCCGCTCTCACGGGCCCGACTTTGGAGGTGGCGGTTCAAACTCTGGATTTCAGGGCCAAGGCAATCAAGGCGGTTTCAATCAGCAACCTAATCAAGGTAATCAACAGCAACAGTCCAGTTATCAGAGTAATCCAAAGCAGCTGAATAGTGGTCAATATCATGTGTTTACCACGAGTTTGTGCAAACGAGATCAGAAGATTCATAAGCGGGCAGTGAACGCGGTTGAGCCGGCGGTCCCTTGATACTTGCGATGGTCTGAACAGCCTATCGTATGGAGTTGTGAGGATCACCCGCCCCGGGTTGACAATCCGGGTCAATTGGCTTTGGTGGTTGCTCCTCAGGTTGGAGGATACAAGTTTACAGAAGTGCTTATGGATGGAGGCAGCAGTATCAATATCCTTTACTATGATACTTTTCGCCGTATGAATTTGACTGACAAAGATCTTAAGCCGTCTTCTACTGTTTTTCATGGGGTGGTGCCTGGTAAGTCGGCGTATCCAGTGGGTAAGATAGATTTGGAAGTGGCTTTTGGCGATGAGCATGATTATAGAGCTGAAACATTGACTTTTGAGGTGGTCAAGATCAAGAGACCTTATCACGCCCTGTTTGGACGGCCGGCTTATGCTAAATTTATGGCACGGCCTTGTTATGTTTATCTACAGCTTAAAATGACGAGTCGTAAGGGTACCATCATGGTGCATGGCAACAGGAAGATAGCTTTGGAGTGTGAAGAGGGCGATGCTGCCTATGCTGAATCTGTTTGTGCAACAGAGGAGTTGAAGTTCTACAAAGATAATGTTGACCCGGCGGATATGACCCTCTTGAAGAAGCCAACCACAGAGCATGACCCTTTGTTGAAGTTTAAGTCGGCAGACGACACCAAGCAGGTTGATTTTTTCCTGGCGATTCATCCAAACAGTTCAGTATCAGTGCCAATATGGATCCGAAATAGGAAAGCGCGCTCATCGAGTTCATCCCGTGAGAACCGGGACATCTTTGCATGGAAGCCTTCAGACATGCCAGGTGTACCGAGGGAACTCGCCGAGCACACTCTCAATGTTGATCCAAAGTTTAAACCAGTCAAGCAATTCCTTCGTCGTTTTAATGAAGAGAGGCGCAAGGCCATTGGTGAAGAAGTGGCCCAGCTCTTGGCGGCCGGGTTTATCATTGAAGTTTTTCATCCTGAATGGTTGGCTAACCCGGTGCTGGTCCTTAAGAAAAACGGCACTTGGCGCATGTGTGTGGATTACACGGACCTTGACAAGGCTTGTCCGGCTGATCCCTTTGCTCTTCCCCATATTGATCAGACCATTGATGCTACGGCGGTTGTGAGCGTTTGAGTTTTTTCGGATGCTTATTCTGGTTATCATCAGATCAAGATGGCAGTTAAGGACCAGGAGAAAACATCTTTCATCACTCCCTTTGGAGCCTTCTCTTATGTGTCTATGCCTTTTGGGCTCAAGAGTGCCCAAGCGACTTAATAGCGTTGTGTTTAGAATTGCCTCCACAACCAAATTGGACGCAATGTTCATGCTTATGTGGATGATATAGTTGTGAAATCCAGGAAGAAAGAGACCTTATTAGATGATTCGAAGGAGACCTTTGACAACCTCCGGGTCTACAAGATGATGCTTAACCCGGCCAAATGTGTCTTTGGTGTGCCAGCAGGCAAGCTCTTGGGTTTTTTGGTCTCTGAGAGAGGTATTGAAGCTAACTCGGAGAAAATCAAGGCTATCACTTCTTTGGCTAAACCGGCATGTATCAACGACATTCAGCGTTTGGCGGGTCGTACTGCGGCTTTGAGCCGGTTTATAAGCCGCCTAGGAGAGAAGGCTATCCCTTTATACCAGATGATGAAGAAAATAGATCACTTTTTCTGGAGTGATGCTACTAATCAGGCATCCGAGGCGCTTAAAAAGCAGTTGGCTGAGCCGCCGGTTCTTGCAACTCCTATTGACAAGGAGCCCTTGCTTTTATATGTGGCTGCTAACAGCAGGGCCGTCAGCGTGGCGGTTGTGGTGGAAAGGAAGGAGTCAGGCAAGGAATATCCGGTTCAGAGGCCGGTTTACTATGTCAGTGAGGTACTAATTGAATCTAAGCAAAGGTACCCACATTGGCAGAAGCTGGTTTATGGAGTGTTCATGGCTAGTCGTAAATCGAAGCAATATTTCCTTGGTCATCCCATTACTGTGGTTTGTTCTGCTCCCCTAGGAGATATTATTCAAAACATAAAAGCTATAGGCCGAGTGGCCAAGTGGGCCATTGAGCTTGGAACCCATGGTTTGAAATATATGCCTCAGACAGCTATCAAGTCTCAAGCACTTGTGGACTTCATCAATGACTGGACAGAGCTGCAGATGCCTAAGGAGAAGCCTGATAACACGTATTGGACTATTCATTTTGATGGATCCAGGCAGTTGGAGGGCTCGGGGCTGGAGTTATTTTGACTTCCCCACGAGGTGATAAGTTTTGCTATGTCTTAAGGTTGATGTTCCCTTGTACTAATAATGCAACTGAATATGAGGCCTTGCTCCATGGTCTTCGGATGGCCAAAGAGATGAATCTAAGCCGGGTCAGGTGTTTTGGTGACTCAGATCTGGTGGCTCAACAAGTCTCAGGAACTTGGGATTCTAAAGACCCGCTCATGGCGACTTACCGCCGGGCGGTTGATGCTATTGCTGGACATTTCAAAGGTTATCAAGTGGAACATGTTGATCTCAGGAAAAATGAGGCGGCTGATGCTTTAAGCCGGCTGGGGTCTCAACGTAAGCCGATACCACCTAATGTTTTTCTTGATATTCTGAACAATCCTTCAGTTAAGCTACCTACGAAAGAGGATCTTGCTATCCCTAACCCGAAGGCACAGCTGGTGGCGGCTCTTCATGCTATTCCTGATTGGACAGTTCCATATTTGGCTTATATGACCCGGGGTGAGTTGCCTAAGGATGAAACTTTGGCCAGGCAAATAACCTGGAGGTCTAAGTCAATGACCATTGTCAATGGCGAGTTACACCGATGCAGTGTCACCAGGGTGTTTCAATGATGTATCTCTCCTAAAGAGGGTTGTAAAATTCTAAGGGAGATTCATGAAGGAGATTGCGGCCATCATGCCGGCTCTAAGTCTCTTGTAGCTAAGGCTTTTCGTCATGGGTTTTATTGGCTGATGGCTCATGCTAATGCAGAAGATCTGGTTAGCAAGTGTGACGGTTGTGAGAAATTTTCCAAACGAGTTCATGTGCCGGCTCAAGAATTGAGGATGATCCCAATCACTAGGCCGTTTGCGGTCTGGGGGCTGGACCTTTCAAGAGATCCAAGGACAAAAGACCCACCTTTTGGTGGCGGTTGACAAATTTACAAAATGGGTTGAGGCAGAGCCAGTCAGCAAGTGTGATGCGGCAACGGTGGTTCAATTCATTAAAAAGGTGATTTTCCGCTTTGGCTACCCTCATAGTATCATAACTGATAATGGTACTAATTTATCTAAGGGTGCTATGAAAGAATTTTGTCAACGAGAGCATATTCGTCTTGACGTCTCATCAGTGGCTCACCCCCAGTCCAATGGTCAAGCTGAAAGAGCCAATCAAGAAATCTTGAGAGGTATAAAACCCCGGCTTATGGTCCTTTGCAGAGGACGCGGGGTTGTTGGGTTGAGGAGTTGCCCTTAGTGCTTTGGAGTATAAATACTACCCCCAACAGATCCACGGGTTATACGCTTTCTTCATGGTTTACGGAGCAGAGGCGGTTCCCCCAGTGACATCCATCACGACTCGCCCCGTGTGGCGGCTTATGTTGAAGCTGATAATGAAAAAGCACGTCGGGATGATCTTGACCTCCTGGATGAGGAGCGTGACCTTGCGGCGGCTCGTTCGGTGATTTACCAGCAAGATCTGCGTCGTTATCATAGCCGTCGGGTTAAAACCCAGGCCTTTCAAGAAGGTGACTTGGTGCTCCGGCTCATCCAGGATCAAACAGAAATGCACAAATTATCCCCACGTTGGGAAGGGCCTTTTGTGGTCAGCAAAAACTTGAACAACGGGTCATACTACCTCATTGATATTCGAGACCACAAGGACTCACGCACATCTGAGGAGGAGACCCGCCGGCCTTGGAACATTGCTCATCTTCGGCCTTATTACACTAGCCACTGGCTCTTGTGTTGTACATACTTTCATCCATGTATATATTATGATCAAGTATAATAAAGCCGGCATCTGAGTCTTTATTGTCAGTTCATAAGATCATTTGGGGGCTTCCTACTCACTGAGTATAGCTGTGACTACCCTCTTGATCCGGCTTGCACGCCTTGTTACAAATTACTTGGGGGCTTCCTGCTCATTGAGCATAGCTATGACTATCTATTGATCCGGCTTATACGCCTTGTTACAAATCACTTGGGGGATTCTTGCCCGAGTTAAAGGTTACCAAAGAGAACTTGCTGCAGTGCGCAGTTCAAACATAGGTATATCCTGCCTTGAGGGCTCATTATACGTCACTTGGGGGCTCCCTGTTCAATGAACATAGCTTTATTTACCCTTTTGATCGGCTTGTACGCAAGGTGTAAACACCAAATTCTGGTTTATCCTGCCTTGTATGTCTGCCACTCTGCCCAGGTAATCCTGGAATGACCCGCTGTACTCTTGACAGTTAATCCTATAAAGACCCTCAACTTGTCAAAGTTAAAACGGCGGTTGGTCATGTGAGGCCCAGCTTACAGGTTTGAATGAAGGACTAACTCAGTGGTTGTGCGGCCCATGAACAACACTTGAGATTGAGGCTTGGCAGCCTATGAAAGCCTTATTTTTTCTGATTTGTTATTTTCTATGAACATTGTTTTGGTTCATATCCTTGTACCATATTGACATATGGTTTAAAATGATTCAGGCCATGTAACCTTAATCCTTATGGCTCATATTTGAGCATATCTGGGGTTTTGATAACCCGGTCTGTCTTTGGATGATAAGTCGCCAGTATACTTTGATTATGCACTTGGAGTTATGCGCTCTAAGTTTTTGGGTTGTTACCCTTATTACATATGGCACTGCAAGCCGACAGTATGAACCAATCTCATAGGTATGTTTTTACTTGTTATATGAATATGCGAGTTTTGATAACACGCCCTGGTTATGGACTATACAGTCACCAGAAAATTTTATATGGGACATCATGACCCGCCCTGGGGCAACCGCCAGGGCACATGTTATCTGCTTGTGTGCAGGGAATATGATAATATGACCTACATGATTGATAATATTATGAGCATAAACAACAGATCTTCCAACATCAAGATCGGCGGTTTAAAGTGTTATGAAGATAAACATGCATGATGGCATGGCAGATCATTGTTTTCAGCTAGCCTATTACAAGGCGTCGTACGGCCCAAAAGGATAAGTGTTTTTCTGCGCACAAATTCTATGTGGCAGTCTGAGAGCCACCTCGTGGTTCAGTTGCCTTGGTCTTGATGAGTTGAAGCTTCCAGGTTATCCAGCTCCGGTTCTTCTTCTTCCTCCACTGGCTGGAAATCAGGTGATGTCCAATTGACGCCAGTTACGGCTTTGAATACAGCATCATCATCTATGAGCATGGATGGATCAATATCAGGAGCAAAAATGTGCTTACGTGTTGGTGGAATAAGATCCATAACTGGATAAACCGACGCTTTCACTTTTGCGTTTTCAACAATATAAGCCGCCTGATACTTGGAGAGATCAGTTTCCTCAGCTAGCTTGCTTGCCAAAGGACGCATTTCCCTTACAATTTTGGTGAAGTCGTCTGCACTGAAGGGAGACCCATCTTCTTTGAAGCTTGGACAGCCAGTGGCCAATTCTTGCGGGTCAAGCTTTGCCGCCATGCCTTGGCCCGGCTCAGGGCGGTGATGGCACCAGCTTTGGCGGCTGACCGCTTTATCTCCTCCACCCTTTGGGGTACGACGGACAGTTTGTCCAGTGTTTCTTTGATGAGTGAAGGTGGCTGTTTAGTATGAGAGACGACGGCTATAGCTCATTGAGCGCCGATGTATAACTGCTCCACAAGGGTGTGTGCATCTTTAAGCTTCACGCGCATGTGTGGGCCAAGGTTGGAAATTCTGGAGCCTGCATTAGTAAAGATATTGATAAACCGACTAATGATTGTTATATATTGCTGGTGAAAGATTGAAGTACTATATTACTTACCAAAGATGCACTACAAAAAAAAGACACATCCGTGACATTTCGGGCCGAACGAATTTTTTTTCTGTCATACATATGACACTTCTATGACGATAATTGTGACAAAACCCGGTATCATCATAGATGTGGTGGGCTCCTACTTCTATGACAAAAAATCATGACAGAAAATGGGCTTTTCGTCCTGGGCGGGCCGAAGACGCAGCTGCATGACATTCTTTGGGCCGTCCATGACGGAAAAACCCGTGGTAGAAGCGAGGGGAGGAAAATTTCGGGGAGTTCCCAGTTATGGTGGGAGGTCGGGGGCCGAGCGATGCACGTTTCTCTCGTACACGTATGCGCGTATGTGCGAGGCGTTGGCTCTAACTGAACCCGAGCGAGGCGTTGGGCTCTAACTGAACCCGAGCGATTGCACTGCAGGCTACGCGTTACTGAACCCGAGCGATCGAACGATGGCTGTTAACTGAACCCGATCGAGCGATTCCTTCGCTACTGCTGCTAACTGAAGCCGATCGATTG